>NC_069504.1:840132334-840414834 GCF_027579735.1 Bombina bombina | reverse complement strand
AATGCTGTGTAGTGTGTGTTGTGCTTCTGCATGTATGTGAATGCTGTGTATGTTGTGCGTCTGCATGTATGTAAATGCTGTGTACTGTGTGTGTGTTGTGTGCCTGCATGTATGGGAATGCTGTGTAGTGTGTGTTGTGTGCCTGCATGTATGGGAATGCTGTGTAGTGTGTGTTGTGTGCCTGCATGTATGTGAATGTAGTGTGTGTGTGTGTTGTGTGCCTGCATGTATGTGAGTGCTGTGTAGTGTGTGTTGTGTGCCTGCATATATGTGAATGCTATGTAGTGTGTGTGTGTTGTGTGCCTGCATGTATGTAAATGCTGTGTACTGTCTTTATGTTGTGTGGCTGCATGTATGTGAATGCTGTGTAGCATGTGTGTTGTGTATGTTGTGTGCCTGCATGTATGTGCATAAGAAATAGTGAGCAGAGGGGGAGGGTAGTGGGCCTTTTTGCCCAAAAATGTCCGGGCCTTTTTTTGGTCTCAGTCCGGCCCTGATGGCAGACTTAGGTGCCTTGTGTTAAGTTTCTGAGAAAGATCCAATATAACTATGGACTTGGGCTAGCCTACTTAATTGTGGAGGCACTATGTATATGACCTCTACAGGAAGCCGTATCTAGTTATGGCTGCTACAGAAGGCAGTATCTACTTATGAGTTTTACAGAAGGCATTATCTAGTTTGTAGAAGGGGGAGAGTATATAAGTAATGCCTGGTGTCATTTCAATGAGACAATCTCTGTGCACATATAAAAGTACGGGAACTTAACTAGTAATGTCTGTAACCCAAAAACTCATTCATTTGGCTCATCAGATAGCATTGCATACAAATAAATATGTAAGTGGACTAAAATTGTGTTTAATGGCCCAAATTCTTGCACATAGACTCATAGATAAAGGAAAAGGGATAAAGCATAACCTGGTGCAAGTTGGAGAAAGGAATGTGAAGAAAATGCAGCAGTTAAATTAGAAAAAGAAAGAAAGACAGGGGTTGAAAAAGGTAGACATACGATCAAGTAGTAAAATGATATGGATTGGTACACGCTTCTGTTTTACATCTAGGTGCTGAAGACTCGTCTAGCTCTCCGCCGGACTGGGCAGTATTCTGGAATGGCTGACTGTGCCCGGCACATATTGCGTACCGAGGGAGTAAGAGCCTTCTCCAAGGGTTACGTTCCCAACCTCCTTGGCATTGTGCCATATGCAGGAATAGATCTGGCAGTATATGAGGTAATATGCTACAATGTAATACCTAATCTCATCTCAATAGTTTCTTGATTATCACATGTTGGTCACACAAAAGTACAGCTTTCTATAACTTACCATGTATATCTCTTAATATCCCTTAAATTATTTTAATATGAACCCGTCTAAATATTTATGCTGCTCTCTTTCTCTCCTCTTTCACAGCCACCCATCTTACCTTTAAGTTATCCTTTACCCTCTTTTATCCTTCTGATTTTCTCTACCACAATTCCTCCACCTCTCTACCTTATTCCTTTGCCCGTTTTTTCTCTTTTCACATAATAGACTCTAAAGAACACCTGGTTGCAGAGGTACAGAGCAAGTACCAGTGCTGATCCAGGAATTCTGGTGTTACTTGCGTGTGGTACAGTATCCAGTACATGTGGACAGATAGCCAGCTACCCTTTGGCTTTGGTCAGGACACGCATGCAAGCTCAGGGTGAGAACATGAGTATGGATTAAACTGTTAAACGCAGCTACTTTCTTTCCAATGGCATGGAGAGTCCACAAATCCATTCAATTACTAGTGGAAATTAACTCCTGGCCAGCAGGAGGAGGCAAAGAACACCCCAGAAGAGCTTTAAGTATACTCCCACTTCCCACAATCTCCAGTCATTCTTTGCCTTATACATCAGGAGGATGTGCGAAGATGGTGTCTGAAGAAATTCAAGTATAATCCTTTAATGGGTAGTTTTCCCTGCAAGCAAGGATTGGGGCTATGCTGTGTCCATGTAATCCTCTTTAGTAAGAGTAATGGTGGCTTTTAGCAGTTGGAAGACGGCGAGGTAGTCCTTGCTTACCTTCCAATATTTATGCTACCCCTATATAGAAAACCAGGGTTGGTTACTCTGCTTTTCTTTTTTCTTCAGGTCCCTGTCAGCGGTTGGATGAGGCTCTCAGACCTGAAGCTGCTGTGACTGCTTCACTTCTGAAGACCCTGGAGGGTAAGTCTTTTTCATATATATTTCACAGGAAGATATCTTGAAGGCAGAACTGGAAGATCAGGGACCTGGTGGGACCAGCTACCTCCTGAAGAGGTTCATATTTTATTATATATATATACACTGCTCAAAAAAATAAAGGGAACACTTAAACAACACAATGTATCTCCAAGTCAATCACACTTCTGTGAAATCAAACTGTCCACTTAGGAAGCAACACTGAGTGACAATCAATTTCACATGCTGTTGTGCAAATGGGATAGACAACAGGTGGAAATTATAGGCAATTAGCAAGACACCCCCAATAAAGGAGTGGTTCTGCAGGTGGTGACCACAGACCACTTCTCAGTTCCTATGCTTTCTGGCTGATGTTATGGTCACTTTTGAATGCTGGTGGTGCTTGCACTCTAGTGGTAGCATGAGACGGAGTCTACAACCCACACAAGTGGCTCAGGTAGTGCAGCTCATCCAGGATGGCACATCAGTGCGAGCTGTGGCAAGATGGATTGCTGTGTCTGTCAGCGTAGTGTCCAGAGCATGGAGGCGCTACCAGGAGACAGGCCAGTACATCAGGAGACGTGGAGGAGGCCGTAGGAGGGCAACAACCCAGCAGCAGGACCGCTACCTCCGCCTTTGTGCAAGGAGGAACAGGAGGAGCACTGCCAGAGCCCTGCAAAATGACCTCCAGCAGGCCACAAATGTGCATGTGTCTGCTCAAACGGTCAGAAACAGACTCCATGAGGGTGGTATGAGGACCCAACGTCAACAGGTGGGGGTTGTGCTTACAGTCCAACACCGTGCAGGACGTTTGACATTTGCCAGAGAACACCAAGATTGGCAAATTCGCCACTGGCGCCCTGTGCTCTTCACAGATGAAAGTAGGGGCACACTGAGCACATTTGACAGACGTGACAGTCTGGAGACGCCGTGGAGAACGTTCTGCTGCCTGCAACATCCTCCAGCATGGCCAGTTTGGCAGTGGGTCAGTAATGGTGTGGGGTGGCATTTCTTTGAGGGGCCGAACAGCCCTCCATGTGCTCGCCAGAGGTAGCCTGACTGCCATTAGGTATCAAGATGAGATCCTCAGACCCCTTGTGAGACCATATGCTGGTGCGGTTGGCCCTGGGTTCCTCCTAATGCAAGACAATGCTAGACCTCATGTGGCTGGAGTGTGTCAGCAGTTCCTGCAAGACGAAGGCATTGATGCTATGGACTGGCCCTCCCGTTCCCCAGACCTGAATCCAATTGAGCACATCTGGGACATCATGTCTCGCTCCATCCACCAACTTCACTTTGCACCACAGACTGTCCAGGAGTTGGTGGATGCTTTAGTCCAGGTCTGGGAGGAGATCCCTCAGGAGACCATCCGCCACCTCATCAGGAGCATGCACAGGCGTTGTAGGGAGGTCATACAGGCACGTGGAGGCCACACACACTACTGAGCCTCATTTTGACTTGTTTTAAGGACATTACATCAAAGTTGGATCTGCCTGTAGTGTGTTTTTCCACTTTAATTTTGAGTGTGACTCCAAATCCAGACCTCCATGGGTTGAAAATTTTAATTTCTCCAACATAGGTGTGTCCGGTCCACGGCGTCATCCTTACTTGTGGGATATTCTCCTCCCCAACAGGAAATGGCAAAGAGCCCAGCAAAGCTGGTCACATGATCCCTCCTAGGCTCCGCCTTCCCCAGTCATTCTCTTTGCCGTTGTACAGGCAACATCTCCACGGAGATGGCTTAGAGTTTTTTAGTGTTTAACTTCTACCTCTCTCTCTTTTTGGATTAAAAGCATCATCAGATTGGCTTATGAGACTGCCGGACGGCAGCCTCCTGAAAGAATCACAGCTCATTCCACTAGGGCTGTGGCTTCCACATGGGCCTTCAAGAACGAGGCTTCTGTTGATCAGATATGTAAGGCAGCGACTTGGTCTTCACTGCACACTTTTACCAAATTTTACAAGTTTGATACTTTTGCTTCTTCTGAGGCTATTTTTGGGAGAAAGGTTTTGCAAGCCGTGGTGCCTTCCATTTAGGTGACCTGATTTGCTCCCTCCCTTCATCCGTGTCCTAAAGCTTTGGTATTGGTTCCCACAAGTAAGGATGACGCCGTGGACCGGACACACCTATGTTGGAGAAAACAGAATTTATGTTTACCTGATAAATTACTTTCTCCAACGGTGTGTCCGGTCCACGGCCCGCCCTGGTTTTTTAATCAGGTCTGATAATTTATTTTCTTTAACTACAGTCACCACGGTATCATATGATTTCTCCTATGCAAATATTCCTCCTTTACGTCGGTCGAATGACTGGGGAAGGCGGAGCCTAGGAGGGATCATGTGACCAGCTTTGCTGGGCTCTTTGCCATTTCCTGTTGGGGAGGAGAATATCCCACAAGTAAGGATGACGCCGTGGACCGGACACACCGTTGGAGAAAGTAATTTATCAGGTAAACATAAATTCTGTTTTCCATTTTTTAATTTTTGTGTGATTTTGTTGTCAGCACATTCAACTATGTAAAGAACAAAGTATTTAATTAGAATATTTTATTCATTCAGATCTAGGATGTGTTATTTTAGTGTTCCCTTTATTTTTTTGAGCAGTATATATATATATATATATATATATATATATATATATATATAGTTTATATATATATATATATCTGTTACTTCAGATATATTGCGGCTGAGCAGCTAGCTGGTTTTTACCAAGTACAGGGAATTTTGACGCTCCCATAGCAGGGTATTTCTATTGATAACCCTGGATTTATGGTGTGTGGGGATTGGGTGTTATGGTAATACTTTCTCTCACACTTTGTTTTCCCTACTCGGTCCATTTTTACGGATCCTTATAGTGCTTAGAGTTTTGGGCACAATATTTATTGCATATTCCCTCTGTTGGTTAATTTGTGAGGAATAGGACCTTTGATGGCGCAGTATGTTTTTTGCATCTGATTTTGTTATAAGGGTTATGGCCGTAAGTACTAGGCTGTTGTTTTCCTTTAAATGTTTTTAACTCCTCTGTGGTTTGCTAACCTCTTAAGCGGGTATCTGGTCGGACTTCCCTTTTGGTTTACTAAGCAGAGTCCTGACTAATTGCTGGTCATGTAATTTACTCCGCCATTGTTGGCGGATACCTAATGCCGCTCTGTTATTTTCGCGGTGGTGCGTTCAGCTCTGATAACCCCAACTGAGGGATCGTTTATATTACAATCGTTGGTTTTAGAGCTGTTAGTGTTACGCTCTATCATTCCTCAATAAGATACTTAATGTGTGTGATGGGGGAGGAAATCTGCAGATGTAGGACGATGCCGGTTATTTTAAATGTGAACTGAATTGAGATCTTTTGGTGTTCATATATTTTCTATGAACTAGCCCGTTTTTATGATATTATGAGTTTGTTTCTAATAGCCTGCTTGTTTCTGCACTTCATTTTTCTAGGCATAGTTCTCTGGAAATTTGTGCGTTTTTATTTGTATCTGGTGGCAGTTCATTGTAAATGTTCCTTTTTTTGCCTTTTTATAATCTATTTCAGTAGGTCAAAGGATTCAATCCCTAGCATAGCACAGCACAGTAATATGCTAGGTTAAGACATGTATATAAGTTACTTTTTCATTCTCTCATACTGAGGAGTTTAATCATAGTGTGGGGCTTTACATATTTTTCTATCATTATAATATTTAATATTATATACTTCTGTTTTCCTAATTTCTATAGGAATTCTGTATATTATTTCTCTCATTCTGAGGTCAATATTACCGATATTGCCCTATGTTATAGGTACTTGTATTAATCTCTCTCTTTTATGAGCGGATTTTATTTAGGTCTGCGACATGTATATAGTCCTATTTGTTAAATAGGGGATTTTATTAATTACTCTCTTATTGAGGGATTTTTTTATAATGTCTGCGACATTTATGTTGCTTACTTTATACACAAGGGCTTGAATTTATTCATCTCTTATTGAGGTTATTTTTTATAGGGTCTGCGATATCTGCGTTGTCCTAGTTCATTCATATGGACTTATTTTAATCTCTCTCTCTTATTGAGGTGATTTTAACTTTTGTCTGTGTCTGTAGGCTGCCCTATTTTATATCTAGGACCCTATAGTTATCTCTCTCTTATCTAGGGGATTTTACCTAAGGGTTTGTGACAGGTATGAGTCCATGTACCATACTTTATTTCTTAGTGTCTTATTATACTAATATTTAATTGTGTATGTTTCCTTTTTAGGAATATTTTATTATAATTTTCCTCATACTGAGGGATATATCCTTATGTCTGTGACACAAGTTTTCATTTTCTCTGTGTTTTTAGACACTAATTCGTTTATTTCTAATTTTTATTGTAGAAACAAAGACATTCTTCAGTGGCGCAGACAGAGCAAACTGGTTTCTGAACCTGGAGCCCCAGGTTCAATACCAGGCAACACCCAAAAATTCTCCCTTTTGTTCAGGGGGTCAATTCTTGACTTCTATAGACCTGAAGGACGCGTACCTTCATATTCCTATTCACAGGGGACATTACCAAATCCTGCAGTTTGCCTTTCTGGACAAACACTTCCAATTTGTAGCCTTTCCTTTCGGCCTTGCCACTGCTCCTCAAATCTTTATAAAGGTTCTAGGGGCTCTTTTGGTGGGGGTCAGATTTCAGGGAATTGTGGTGGCTCTGTACCTGGACGATCTCTTGGTTCAGACGCCATCTTTTCATTTAGCAAGATCCCAGATGGAATCTCTGTTGTCAATTCTACATTCCCTCGGGTGGAAGGTAAATCTGGAAAAGAGTTCCTTGGTGTCAAACACCAGGGTATTTTTTTGGGGGGGCGGTCATAGACTTGATCTCAATGAAGATTTTCTTGAGGGAGGTCAGAAAATCCAAACTTCTTCGTCTTTCACTTCAGTCCTCTGTCCGTCTATCAGTGGCTCTATGTATGGAAGTTATTGGTCTGATGGTGGCTTCCATGGACATTATTCTGTTTGCCTGTTTCAATTGTAGACCTCTACAGTTATGCGTGCTCAGACAATGGAACGGAGACCACTCAGACCTTTCTCTGCGGATAGTCTTAGACTTTTAGACTAGAGATTTTCTGTCCTAGTGGATCTCTCAGGACAATCTGTCCCAAGAAACATGCTCCCTGAGACCATCTTGGGAGATTGTGACCGCGGATGCCAGCCTTTCGGACTGGGGAGCTGTTCGGGGATCCTTAAAATTTTGGATTCAGGAGGAGTCTGCCTTCCCAATAAATATGGAGTAAATGAGAAAAGAAGGGGCAGCGGCACCTACAGAGCACTCAAACAAAATCTATCAAAGGAGGGAAGTAACCTCTCAGGTTACAATAATACATAAGATTTAATAATACTCAGTAAAAATAAAAGGATGTGCAGTGTGTGCAATAATACTTAGATTAAAATACCACAAAGGTAATGAGTCCCAACAGCCCTGGCAATCAGATAAGAAAGCGTGAAATTCACACGTGTATTATAAGTGACCACAAGTATAAATTGCCCTGATAGCTAGATGTCAAGCGACACCAAAAGTTAACTATAAACAGAGGAAGATCCTCACACCAATTAAACTAGCTAAGGTGTACGCTTGTGAGAGCCGGTAATTTTAGGGTGGTCACAGACGGCCAAATAGCCAAACAATACAATAATATATTTCTCTTAATAAGAAAAGGCTGAAGGGAATCAGAAAAGAATACGCCTGATACTCATTTCACCTATACGACTTTCTCAAAGGCTTACCTGAACCGGGTAATCATCCCTCAAGAAATACACATTTGTGACCAATTACAGGGGTGCAGCGTAACATGCCCTCATAATAACCTATCCTAAAGCAAGACTCAATCATTGGTTAATCGTCGGTCACGTGATGCTATTGGATCACATGAACCTACGTCATCACAGTAACCATCACAACGCAGTAAACACAAATAAGTAGTCTAGTTTACACACTTTCGCCGGCATCCCTATTGTGAGTTATTACTGCAGATCTTGTCTCGATGCGACCCATTCACATCGGTATCGCATCTAGACTGATGATAGTGCGTGACATAAGATCCTCCGGTTTAGTCATATAGTGCTTAGCAGGTCATCTGACATGATGTGTCATATTTGAAAAAACACTTTGATGTAGCGATGATTATAACAAAAGTCAAACTTTCAACCCTATATGATATATGTATTATCTATGATTCATTGGGGGAGACAGTTTGATTCAAAAAGTTAAAATAATCAGTTTGGTCAATGAATATAGTTCCTTAGAATCTATATTATAGATTGAAATTGGCACTTTTATTTGTACCTATCAAATTACACCGAAAAAAGTTACCTGGCAATCGTGATGTATAGTTTATTTTAGTGCATATATGGATATTCCCAAAACTCATATGCAGGGGAATAGGTACTCCGCTTATAGATGATCATGCTGATTATCCGTCATGACACTCAGTTTTGGCACACACATGTTGCCTATTACACAGCAACATATACAGTGGACAATCACTTATTACAGAATTGGATCTCACATTAAATAAAAGCTATGATGCGTATATAAATAGAGCAAAATGCTGCGTCATTTGTGAGACCTAAAGATGTGATAACAGCATGGCTAGAAAAATCCTTGAGATGTGAATTTTTATGTAATCCATATAAAACAGAGGAGTAACATCACATGAGACTATTCTTGTCTCCAAATTACAGTCAGTTTCAATGAACCTGGTTATAAGTACGCCCCATAAACATCTTGTTCTTAAGACCTTGTGGAATCAGTGTTTGCAACCAAAATATCCACCTGCATTCAGCTTGTAGTAGCATTGATTCAATGCTGCCACCTCTTATCCCAGGTTTGATTGTTTGAAAAAACAATACTTTTAATTGGGGTTTGTTACTATGTGTTTTTAGATAATGTCTCGCTACTAGTGTCAAAACTTTATCCTTCTTCTTAGCCTCCTCAAAGATTTTAATACTATTGAGGTGTTTACCCAATCTCGTGCGTAACTCTCTTGTGGTGATCCCTATGTACTTTTCTCTTGTAAGATGTATCGAGTCCTCGGATTCATCCATACTTATGGGATATTCTAGCACCCACAGCAGAGCTGTCCATATAGCTCCTCCCTTAGCTCCACCCCCTAGTCATTCTCTCTGCCTGCTTAACTGCTAGGAAGGGCAAAGGGAGTGTGGTGACAAAAATGTTAGTTTTTATTTTCTCAAGCAAAAGTTTGTTATTTTAAATGGTACCGGTGTGTACTATTTACTCTCTGGCAGAAAAGGGATGAAGATTTCTGCAAGGAGGATGATGAGCTTAGCATTTTGTAACTAAGATCCACTGCTGTTCTCACAAGGGCCGAAGAGTACAGGAAAACTTCAGTTGGGGGAACAGTTTGCAGGCTAAACTGCATTAAGGTATGTTCAGCCTATTTTCTAGACAGACTGTGTTTTTTCTAGAAAAGGCTGGCAATATCCCCATGAGGGAAAGGTAAGCTGTATTCAGTAAAAGAGGAACCCAAGCTTGCATAAAGGGCTCATAGTTACTGGTGACACTAATAGGAAAAAACGTTTTGGTTTAATTACAAATAAAACGTTTTTTGAGGGACTTTAAGGGGTCTTTGTGGCTTGTTTAAGGGTTATTAACCCACATGGCTAGTTTAAGAAACACTCTGTGGTGTTTCTTTTAGGCCCCATAACATTGAGTTAATTTACCTCAGAAGCATCCAGCTACTTCTCCAGAGATTCCTGCTGCATTTGAGGGCTGTAAAGAGGTTTTTTTCCCCACAAATCGTTCCTAAAGGGCAGGTAGGCGCCACAGCAGAGCTGTGGCAAGGTGCTGAACGTTATTTTACCGCTTTTTAAGTTTTTTCAATACGGTTTTTACATTAAGGGGTTAATTGTTTATTTGCATAGTGGTGCAAAGTTACTAAGGCTTTATGATGCTACTGTAAAAATGTTGTTTTGTTTACTGCTTTTTTACACTGTTTTGCAGAGTTTGTGCAGCTTTTTTTCTCTTAAAGGCACAGTACCGTTTTTGTTTAAAGTGTTATTTTCTTTGATTAAAGTGTTTTCCAAGCTTGTTTGTTTCATTACTAGCCTGTTTAACATGTCTGACACCAAGGAAAATCCTTGTTCTATGTGTTTAGAAGCCATTGTGGAACCCCCTCTTAGAATGTGTCCCACTTGCACTAATATGTCTATAAATTATAAAGAGCCTATTTTAGCACTTAAAAATATTGCAATAGATGATTATCAGTTAGAAGGAAATGAGGGTTTAGCATCTAGCTCTCCCCAAGTGTCACAACCAGTAACGCCCGCACAAGTGACGCCAAGTACCTCTAATGCGTCAAATTAATTTACTTTACAAGACATGGCCATAGTTATGAATAAAACCCTCACAGAGGTTTTCTCTAAACTGCCTGGTTTACAAGGAAAGCGTGACAGCTCTGGGTTAAGAACAAATGCTGAGCCGTCTGACGCTTTAGTAGCCGTATCCGATATACCCTCATAATGTTCTGAAGTAGGGGTAAGGGATTTGTTATCTGAGGGAGAGATTTCTGATTCAGGAAAGACGCTCCCTCAGACAGATTCTGATATGACGGCCTTTAAATTTAAGCTTGAACACATCCGCTTATTGCTCAAGGAGGTATTAGCTACTCTAGACGATTGTGACCCTATAGTGGTCCCAGAAAAATTGTGTAAAATGGACAGATACTTAGAGGTTCCTGTTTACACTGATGTTTTTCCAGTCCCTAAGAGGATTGTGACTATTGTTACTAAGGAGTGGGATAGACCAGGTATTCCGTTTGCTCCCCCTCCTGTTTTTAAGAAAATGTTTCCCATATCTGACACCATACAGGACTCGTGGCAGACTGTTCCTAAGGTGGAGGGAGCTATTTCTACTCTTGCTAAGCGTACAACTATACCTATCGAAGACAATACAAAAACAAGAAAGGGGAGAGGGAGGCGCAAACACCTCTAAATGCAGACTGTATGTACAAAAAGTAATTTATTATGGTATTCACGATAAAACACTCACACTCAGGACCCTCAAACATATGAGGTATGTAAAAACACAGCAAACATATGACACTCAAAGGTTCCTTAACGATCTGTTCAATCCAGCGTAAGAACAATCCTTTACAAAGTTCCAGTGTTCAAAGAGTACTGTTTAGATACACTGTAGAAAAGTGCAAATTTCGATCTCAACAATTATTAAAATCGTCGCCAAAAGCTCATACTACACCAGGCTGTCAGTATAAGTAAAGCCGGCTCTCCTCCAGCTGATGTGTACGGCGTGGCGTGAAGACGGTGGGCGGGGCCTAATGCGTTTCATAGGACGTCTTCCTACTTCGTCAGAGGCTGCCCACACCAAGTCTCCGCCGTCTTTTATTAGTCCAACCAAACCTTCCTAATATCCTTTTGGATATCTACAAGAAATAGTTAAGGATATGACTGGTAGATTACGATCCCCATTATATAGATCTGTGTGACATCGGTATGCCTAATGTTCAATACTCAGCATGTGAAATAAATGGATATAAACTTATGCTATAACGATATTAAGTTAAGCATACAAATTTGATTGCCACACTGTGAAAAAGGATATGCTGTACAATACCTACATAAAACATTACCCAATCAAAACATGATACTGTTTCAAACCCCCAATACGCTTGATATTAAACCCATTTAGGGCTATTCTCATATATTATATAAGGGCAATACATCATTTAAAAATTCTTAAAAATAGTATTTACATAAAAAGATATTTTATTTGATTCATAGATACTATATTCAATTAAAAGTGGTGCATATAAAAAAATATATTTTATATATATATATATATATATATATACATAAGAATTAATACGGTATAGAACTTGTAATTAATAGACACATAATAAAACCATTTTATAAAAATGTATACATATCTGTACATACACATATATCTGTACAGGGGCAAGTGCTCCTCTATAAGTTAAAAATATATAAATATGTGTACATATTGCAATTTAAACCATATGACTGTGCTGGATAAGCGAGTAGGTGCATAGACCATAATGAAATCATAGGTGGGTTATACACACACATATGTATACATATATATAGGCCTAAACAGAATTTACCTTGTGTATATGTTGGATATCATACCAATCAATATTACACTATATTACTCATCTATAAGAAATGCTGCAAGATCAATTTCTCTATTCATACCATGGGGCTCCATTGATCCCAAAGTATGAATCCAGAATGTTTCTCTACGTCTCAATTTAATTAATCTATCTCCACCTCTTTTATCAAGTGGAACCCTTTCAATTGCCTTTACTTTTAGACCACTAGGATCTCCATTGTGAATCAAATTGAAGTGAGCTGAGACTCCATGATTAAGAATACCTTTCTCTATGTTTGACAGATGTTCCCTAAAGCGAGTTTTTAGACTACGTTTTGTTCGGCCTATGTAAATCTTCTTACATGAGCATGTTAACTGGTAGACAACATGGGTACTCTTACAGTTAATGGTCTCTTTAATTTCATACTGTTAATTCTTGTCTTTCAATGATTAAAAATTAGTGTTACAGGGATCATAATGTGCACAACTCACACATCCCCTTCTCCCACACTTAAAAAACCCTTTTGATCTTCTTTGTAACCAATTAACTTGTCTATCTACCTCTTTCAGTCTGCTAGGTGCTAAAATACTTTTAAAATCAAGGTTCTTTCGAAATATTATATTTGGTCTCTCATTCAGAACATCTTTTTGAATAGAGTCCTGTAGGAGAATAGGCCAATGTTTAGCTATACTCTTTTCTATTTGTCACGAGGCTCTATTATATTTTGTCACAAATAAAGGTTGATCTTTCAAACATTTTTTATGTTGTTTCTTTTGTAGTAGATCTGACCTATTGAGGTTGCTCGCTGTTATGTAAGCATTTTGCAAATGTTGAGCATCATACCCCTTACTTAAAAATCTATTCATAAGGATCTCAGATTCTTTTCTAAAAGTGTCCTCATCCGTACAGTTCCTTTTCACTCTCTGGAACTGTCCGTATGGGATGTTCTGGATCCATTTTCGGTGATGGCCACTCTTAGCATGTAAATATGCATTTGTGTCCGTTTCTTTTCTAAAGAGACTCGTGATGATTTCACCATCTCTATGTGACAGATTAAGATCCAGAAACGTAATACTTTCTTTGTTATGAGATTCCGGAGATTTCACATTTCTCAATTGTCTGCAAACCAGACAAAGAGAGAGGCGTTCTTACGCTGTGTAGACGACCTACATACCATGGGAGTAATCCGCCCAGTTCCAAGAGCGGAACAAGGGCTAGGTTTTTACTCCAACCTGTTTGTGGTTCCCAAAAAAGAGGGAACTTTCAGACTGATCTTGGATCTCAAAATTCTAAACAAATTACTCAGAGTACCATCTTTCAAGATGGAGACTATTCTTCCTCTGATCCAGGAGGGTCAATATATGACTACCGTGGATTTAAAGGATGCGTATCTACACATCTCTATTCACAGAGATCAATTCCTCAGATTCGCCTTTCTGGACAGGCATTACCAGTTTGTGGCCCTTCCTTTTCGGGTTGGCCACGGCTCCCAGAATTTTCACAAAGGTGCTAGGGTCCCTTTTGGCGGTTCTAAGACCGCGGGGTATAGCAGTGGCACCTTATCTAAACAACATCTTAATTCAGGCATTGACTTTCCAGCTAGCCAAGTCTCACACGGACATCGTGTTGGCTTTTCTGAGATCTCACGGATGGAAGGTGAACATAAAAAAGAGTTTCATTCCTAGGGACTCTGATAGACTCGGTAGAAATGAAAATATTTCTGTTACAAACTGCTATTTGTAACTGGCCCTTTAAATGGAAAATTGCCCTGCTTCCCTGGATTTTGGGGAAGCCTATTTGCCAGCCTCCTTCCTCATGACTATGGCCCCTGGAAGATTGTACCCCTGAAAACCTATTAACTTTTATTGGGTGTGTATGGCCCTTTAAGAACCGTCTGGGGACATATTGTGACTTTGGTGAACAATGCCCCTTTAAGACTATGTCCCCAGACCTGTAAAATAACTTGTCCCTGGCTTTCTCCCACTTGGTTCAGTAAATAGGGCTTACTGAACCAAGTACCACACAGGCAGAGTGTTCCACAGAAAGGGAGCACTGTTACAAAAGCATTAGTTTTCATTGTGTGCCATTAAGAGTTAATTTTGTTCAGCTTCAAGAACCTATTCTAAATACAAGTTTGCTGGGATCAGCTCTAATTAAGTTTAGTGATAAACATTCCCATTGTCTAATCAGACTGCTAGTTGATAAGGTGGACTGCATTGTTTTCTTGTGTTTAAACTTGTTATCTGCTGATGAAATGTAATTCTACTATGGCCTTTCAAAGGGCGTTGCCTCTCTATCTAAATGTATCAAATGTGTGATTGGGGATTTTATGCCTCCCCCTGAGAGTCTCCTTTTTGAATGTAACCTCAATAAAAAGCAGGCTGTGTGTTCCAGCACATCAGACCTATTCTGACCCTCTAACTTGCAGCCTTGACTCATGTTTGTAGGGGACAGCTATAATCACTACAGGGATTGCTATGCTCTATATACTCCCTTAGCTACTGAGCTCCTGTAAGAGCTCTTGTTCCTGATCCTGCTTCGCTGTACAGAAGGAAGAGGTTCACCTACTGGAGCCTGGTCGTAGGTCCAGGGCGCAGAGCAGATGGCGAGATACCAGCCCAGCAGCGGTGGTTCGTAGAGTCTGCATTACGTATGGTGGCTACGCAGTAGTTATAGTGTCTACGGTACTGATGATCCTTTGGTGAGCGCTAGGAGCATCCTTTTCTACGGTCCAACTTCCAGCCAGCCTGGAGGCAACCGTAACATTTGGCGGTAGTGGTGGGATGGTGTCCTAGTGCAAGGAGCAGCACCCCAACAGCACTGGTATCGTAGGAGAGTTATTGAGGGCAACGCTAGCCACTGCGCAGCGTCCCTACCTACAGCAGCATGGAGCTGACAAGATACTGGTCAGAACCCTGTGAAGAGCACCTCAACCGGATCCGTCGCTATGAGGGTGCTGATTTCGTTCCAGAGGTAAAGAGGCGGCTAGTCCGATATGGTCCAGACCCTGCGCAGGAGGTAGTCGCATCATCCGGCAATTGGATACTGAGAACGAAGCGGCACGAGCCTTTGAGCGCCAACTGTGGAGTTTGAGGGCATGGACACCTGGTCTCCAGTGAGAAAGTGAGTTACAGGGAGAGGAGAGCAGCGACCTCCCTCCCTAACGGCAGTATACCGTGCAGAGGGAAGAGACAACCGGTCTCTTTCCCCAACCCCAACCAGAGATACCCGAGGCAGCAGGCCTCATAGACTGGTCCTGGGAGGACCCCCAGCAGGCAGGTGGAGATGGGACCGCAGTCTCTCTACCGGCCCTACAGGGATGCTGGGCAGGCGGCCCAGATCCCCAGCGACAGACCCAGCTACAGGGAGGGGAGAGCATCGACCTCCCTCCCCAGCTGGAGTGTGCCTTCCAGGGAGAGGAGACAACCGGTCTCTCTCCCCAGCCGCAGCATGTTCCACAGGGAGCGGAGAGCATCGACCTCCCTTCCCAACGGCCACCGGAGTATCAGGAGGAGGAGGTAAGCCAATCTCCCCCTCCCCAGCTAACTCCTAACTTGGGCCCAGGGTTAACAGTGGAGATGTTAACCCCCACTGACCCCCACGTTCCCTTTGCCACCGGGCAGGACTATGCCCCAATTCCCCCAGCAGAAGAGCTGGCATCAGGACAGAGCGCTGCTGGCCTCTGCCCTACAGACCCCCTTGTTACAGGACTGGCCTGCAAACCCCTCACCCCAGCAGAAGCGCTGGCACCAGGGCAGAGTGCCACTGGCCTCTGCCCCCCAAGTACCACCAGCTATTTGCCCAGCTGCGCCAGGAAGGCCGAGGATGCTACACTTTCATCCTACAACCTGGAACCTACAGACCAGTACTACTTATTGTGGGGGGGGCTACTTTGCTGCTAATGTTTATTTGTGGGTGGGTTGCGAGACTAACTTAGGCACTGACCGACAGAAGGTCAGGTGCCTGGTTAGTCTCCCTCCAAAAGGGGAGATACGTTACAAACTGCTATTTGTAACTGGAAAAAAGGGGGTGGGTCCCAGGCGCCAACCAACGGAGGCAGGTATTGATTGTACTAAAAAGATGAATCTTGAAATATTCAAGGAATAAATATGTATCAATTTATTACATTCAAAACATATAAAACATTGAAAACAATATAAACCAATATTTCATGGATCCATGATGGTTTTCACAATGGAATAAAACATAAAAACATATAAAAATATTAAAACAATATGGACGTAGTTTATAAACAATAGCTGTGATGGGTCCTCTGTGTGGGGTGCAATACAAGTGTAGATAAAGACTATACAAAACGTATATACCAAATATATATGTAGTATATATATATATATAACCTTGTGTGCTGAATACCGGATTTTGAGGATATTGTTTGCTGAATACCGGATTCTGAAGGTTTATGGTCCGGTGGTATTCCTAAATAGTGAATAGTGTGTGTGCATAGATATATAAAAAATATATATATAAACAATCCGTAGTGCTTCCAATCAAAAAAAGGAAAAAATGTGATGTGATGGTGTTAGACCATCATAACTAAATGATGATAAACATGTGAAAAAATGATGAAAAAATTGTCAATCCAAAAAAACCAAAATAAGTGTCATATGTCTCTTAAAAATCACTAGAAAAAATAAAAATCACTTGAAAAATAAAACAAAAACCCAATATAATCCAAGTGTGAGTGTCTGAGTCCAAACAAATAAGAAAAACAAGTGTGATGTGATCAACAAAATTCAGTGTTGGCTACGATGTCCTTGTTAAAAGTATATAATGCTTGATTGATGCTTGATAGATGTGAGTATCACCAAGGTAGTTTTGATTGTAGTGAATGTCACAGGGATTGTGAAGAAGTGTGTCTAACAATGAGGACTTGAATACAAATACGATCCCTTCCTAAAGGAACAGAAAAGGTATATGGTGCAGATTGTATAACAATAAAAAACAGCTAGAATAAGGCTTACCAGTGTCTACGCGTTTCGGCCTGTGCTAGGCCTTTCTCAAGACTGGTTTGTGGTTTATAGATAAGTGCCTTATATAGGGTGTTTTGACCTTTGATTAAATCGTGTATTACTTCCGGTTTCTAATCTTCCGGTATAGCCGTTTATTAAAAATGTATCTTATTTTGCTCATTTAGTGGTTCTTAATAAAACCACTTACATCGAATTATGTCTACATATATTTTTCTAAAATATGATATTCCTAAGGTTGTCAAATCTGAGTTTATGGATCATTTCTCCGATTTTGTCGTGACGTCACTTCCGGTGAGAGTTTCGTTAAGCGCTTAGTATTAGCGATCAAAGACAATTTATAAATGTTTGTAAGTGTTTTAAAAGGTTCATTACTAAATAGTAAATATTTAAAATCTTTATGACTCTAATGAATGTTTTAGGGGAGTGATGTTGTTTACTCCCTTGTATTCCGTATCAGGTTAACTCTGATTGGTCGTGACATCACGGGTTAGAGCGCCTTGGTTGGGCTAAACACATTGGTCTAAACTAAGCTCGTTGGATAATTTGGGGGTGTTGTCAATATCCTATATATTCATTGATTTCCAACGTAAATAAATATCGGGTACTTTCGGCATAAATCTTAATTGCTAATTTTATGTGTCCTAGATGGTATCTTTCTTCTAAGTATAAAATAGAGGAATAATCTCTGTAGTTGAGTGGGGCAAGGGTGTTGGGTCGTTCCGTTATATTGAGATGGTATTATGTTTGTCATGCTGCGAGTGAATCGATATATCTTTCAATGTAATAACGTACATATAAGAACCAAATCTAAGAGTTAGAGAACATGAAGCTTGTACATAGGAACATGACTTTAGTCTAGTGACTGCTGTAGGGATATTAATAATCTGTCGCTTATAATGTACTATTTGTATGGTTCTATCTCGAATCATATTGGAAAATATTGCAACTAGATTACTGATTGAAACTAGCCGCTAATAAATATATATACATAGAGACCTATATGTGAAGATCCCAGGGTCTAACTGGATATTTGTTAGCGGGAGTTTATACCACTATTAGTGGAGGTATTGCAACTATTGAAACCTCCTATATGGCTTAATACATATCTTGTGGGATATTTCCTATCAACTATTGAAACCACCTATATGGCTTAATTTATATCTTGTGGGATATTTCCTATCCAGAGGATATCGATTAATGTGCAATGTGTGATATAACCAAAAGAAATATATTCCAATATCATATTTGTTTGGCAGGAAGGTCATGATATTCTACCTAAATATGTATTTGAAGATACTTGCAAATAAAAAAGTTTAGTGTTATCGGGACTTGAAAATTAGGTTTATCTAGAGCTAGTATATGTGTGTAATCTCTTGATGTTAAGAGTATTTATAACTTTTTGGGCAAAGTAATTATGGACATGTGTCATACTCATTGGAAGGGAATTTTAGAGTTGGGTTTGTTATTCGAGTGTGAGATAAAATTTCACCTCTTGACGTGATAGAACAACATATTAGCCTGGGGAGTAATTTCTCCAGATGATATTTTTAGATGAGATGATCTGTTTATTCTTATCTATGGTGTTAAAGAGACAATGAAAGTTCTTGAATAACTGTTGTATTCTTTCATATTCATAGAGACCTGTGTCTTGATTTTCAGTCTGTGTTTGCATATTTGAGGGGAATTGTATAACCAGATACTTTAAATTTAGGTCATGTTGAATAGGTGAGAGAGATCTTCTTTGTTGTTAAGACCTTTGGGGAAAAGACAGTCTAATGTAAAGATCCACCTGGATTCTGCGGCTAGCAACTTTTTCTCATAATTGCCGCCCCTCCAGTCTTTTTTGACTTTTTGGTATGATTGGTATGATGGAAGCTGTCTCACATATTTTTGTAGCATCAGGTCCACATATTCAGATAAATTGCTACAAAGCGAGCCAATCCCCGATATAATCGGTCGATCAGGTGGTAATTGAAGGGATTTATGAATTTTTGGTAAGTGATATATCACTGAAGTGATTGGATTACTGACATTGATATAATTAAACTCCTTCTCATTTAAAATCCCTAGTTGCTTAGCTTCTTCTAATAGGACCACAAGTTCTTTTCTGAATCTTTCGATGGGGTTTGAAGACAGTGCTTTATATGTGTTCTGGTCACTAAGGATTCTTTGGTTCTCCTGTCTGTAATCCGCTTCATTCATGATCACAATTCCTTTGTCTGCGGGTTTGATGATAAGATTGTGATTATTCTCCAGATCTTTAATTATATTGGTCTGCTGATTGGTCAGGTTATGTCTTCTGATCTTTAACTGTTTGGACCTAATGTCCTTTAGCTCTTTGACCACTATCGTCTCAAAGGCCTCAATGGCTGTTCCTTTGCTTTGGGTAGAATAAAAGACTGATTTTGGTCTTAGTTCTGTGTGTTTATAGGCATCG
Organism: Bombina bombina; assembly: GCF_027579735.1. Classification (NCBI taxonomy): domain Eukaryota; kingdom Metazoa; phylum Chordata; class Amphibia; order Anura; family Bombinatoridae; genus Bombina; species Bombina bombina. The sequence continues at coordinate 840,395,119 of NC_069504.1, read as the reverse complement.
CTTGAGTTTATACCATCCCTTGTTGCCCATGTTGTTCCGTCTGTAGGTCCTTTGGAAAAGAACCTTTTTAGGGTCAGTTTCCTAACGAATTCCTTTGTATTCACAAAGGTATCGAATTTGTCCATACTTTTAGTTGGTGCGAAGGAGAGTCCTAATTCCAGAACCGAATGTTCTTCTTTGGTTAGTCTGTGGGAGCTTAGATTGAATATACAATTGTTTTTCTCTGGATCAGCCTCCTTTGCATCTTCCTTCTTTCTTATTTTTTGACCCCCTCGCCTTCCTCTGTGGGTCTTCTTTTTACTCCTGATGTGGTTGGAATATTTATTTCCACATTTCATCGTAGTTTCAGGTTCCTCTCTTTCATTTTTCCGTGTGGAAGACCCAATTCTAAAAAAGATGTGGAATTATTTGTTTTTGGGGTGGTTGGGGTCCTGTCATTGGTTCTCATACCTACCCCTTTGGTGTGTGGTTCTTGTTCACACTTTGCTCTCGTATGGAATGGATGTTCCTCTCTGTGGAATCTGTCCCTGCTCTTCCATGTAGGAGTCCTATAACCCTCTCTATCTTCATGATGGTGATGTCTCCTTCCGAGGTCTTCTTGATAGTTGTTAGAATGATAGTTACTTTCGTCGAGATCGTAATTGTATCCATAATCATCTCGTTGTCCCTGATAATTTCCCCTTTCATATTCTTCTCTCCTTGGGGACTGGTGATAGTTCCTCCATTCTGGAGTATAGGTGGGTGTCCATTGTTGACCTGGGTATCTTCTGTTGTCTCCAGGCTGTCTTCTTCTATCCGTATAGTAGTTCTCTCTAAATCTGAGCCTTTTATCATGACTATGCTCCCAATCATGGCTATTATGTTGTCCTATGTAATTATGAGTGTAATCAGGTCTGTTCCAATGGGTTTTATTGGAAAAGTGCGGTTGCGTATAATTACCTCTGTGCCGATATTGTCTATTGTCATAATCTCTATTTGGGTGATATGTTCTATTCTTATAATTCCCGCGTCTGTGTGAATCAGTTCTATGTTCATAGTTATGTGTATCCTTATATTGATTTCTGTTAGCATTTACGTCAACTGTAGGATTATTATCAACCTTTGTAGTATTGTTTATTTCTTTATTGTCTGTATTACCTACATTATCCTCTTTGTTTTCCTTTATTTCTTTACTTTCTAACTCTCTTATAAGTTTTTTAGTTTTCTTATTGATGACGTCTTCCCTAGTTTTTTTCACTTTTCTAATGAGACGATCTCTTCTCTCAGTTAGGTCTTCAGATTCTTGCCCTAAATTTTCTAAGTTAAGTAGAATCTCCTCATTTTCTTTTATCTTGCGGTCCATGTCAACCTCTAAAGATTCTCTGTATTCTATAATTAATCTCATTAGTTGTCTTGATGTTTCAATAAGGACTTTCATCCATTTATCGGAAATAACATCTGACAATGGGAAGGTGCATTCTTTGTGCGTCATAAGACCTTTAGGTATAATATCCAACTCCAAACATTTCTTGAGGAAGGATATTTCTGCCTTAAACTTAACTTCAGATATTAATAATTTTTCTAAATCTCTGAAAATAGATATTACATCTATTGTATCATCATCATCTGATTCAGTATGATTATTTGTGTTGTTTGATTTAACCTCTATACAAATGTCTTGTCTTAGAGAAGATAGAGTTGTCATTGTGTTGTATTAATCTCACAGTGACCAAATATAACCAATCTAATATGGGCAAAAAAGACAATGAGAGTGGCTGCTTATATCTGCTAGGAGAGAGCGAATACGTAATGGATTGATGATATATGCGCCTACTATGTACCTATAGCCTAGGGAGGGTGTGCCTAGCATGCACCCAAATGTAAAATAGAAAAAAGGGGGTGGGTGAAAATCCGGTATTCAGCAAACAAGATCCTCAAAATCCGGTATTCAGCACACAAGGTTATATATATACTACAAAAGTTAAAATGGGGAGAGAGTAAGCCCTAAAAAGCTTAAAAGGCTAGTAAAAGGTACATTTTAATACATATAAAAATTTACAAATGGCAATCAGACGCATGGATCCATGTCTGACTTAACAAAAATATATATATATATATAATAAACAAATCTAAAAATATCTAAAAATATCCAATGGAGTATAGCATGTGACGCTGACTTAGTGAGCCAGTGATGAGGAGTTAGAAGGACATGTACATTCAATAATATAAACAACCTAAGTGAGTGATTGAGTGCACACAATAGCTTTCAACAAAGAAAAATAGCATTCACAAAAAATAGTGTTCACAAAAATTGGCGTACATAAAAAATGTTCAAATGTTCAACCGGTTATATGTAAGTGAATCCAGTAGTGTTTCCTCCAAAGTGACGTGTAGAAATATAACGTGAAGTCAATAATAGTAGAATGTAAACATTGAGTGGGTCAAATTATTGTGGTTCAGCTGCTAAATTAAAAAATTGTAAATCCGTGAGGTGTATGGAAAACTTGAATTCAAATGATAAACAAAGGTCAAAAATCAAAAGACAAAAATCAAAAGACAAAAATATCAAAAGACAAAAATAGAAAATCAGTGATAATATTAAAAAGCACTAAAGATCTAGTGAAAACAAATCCTTAATTCAGACGTTAAAAATCCTTGGTAAGATCCATAACAAACAAATACATCGATAAAATACCTAAAAGGGAACAAAAGAGAAACAAATAGTGCAACACTGTATATGATATATAATATAGGTAATTAAAACCAAGCTCACCAGTATGCCAACGCGTTTCGGCCTAGACTAGGCCTTTCTCAAGACTATAGTCTTGTGAAAACCATCATGGATCCATGAAATATTGGTTTATATTGTTTTCAATGTTTTATATGTTTTGAATGTAATAAATTGATACATATTTATTCCTTGAATATTTAAAGATTCATCTTTTTAGTACAATCAATACCTGCCTCCGTTGGTTGGCGCCTAGGACCCACCCCCTTTTTTCTATTTTACATTTGGGTGCATGCTAGGCACACCCTCCCTAGGCTATTTGTAACTGGCCCTTTAAATGGAAAATTGCCCTGCTTCCCTGGATTTTGGAGAAGCCTATTTGCCAGCCTCCTTCCTCATGACTATGGCCCCTGGAAGATTGTGCCCCTGAAAACCTATTAACTTTTATTGGGTGTGTATGGCCCTTTAAGAACCGTCTGGGGACATATTGTGACTTTGGTGAACAATGCCCCTTTAAGACTATGTCCCCAGACCTGTAAAATAACTTGTCCCTGGCTTTCTCCCACTTGGTTCAGTAAATAGGGCTTACTGAACCAAGTACCACACAGGCAGAGTGTTCCACAGAAAGGGAGCACTGTTACAAAAGCATTAGTTTTCATTGTGTGCCATTAAGAGTTAATTTTGTTCAGCTTCAAGAACCTATTCTAAATACAAGTTTGCTGGGATCAGCTCTAATTAAGTTTAGTGATAAACATTCCCATTGTCTAATCAGACTGCTAGTTGATAAGGTGGACTGCATTGTTTTCTTGTGTTTAAACTTGTTATCTGCTGAAGAAATGTAATTCTACTATGGCCTGTCAAAGGGCGTTGCCTCTCTATCTAAATATATCAAATGTGTGATTGGGGATTTTATGCCTCCCCCTGAGAGTGTCCTTTTTGCATGTAACCTCAATAAAAAGTAGGCTGTGTGTTCCAGCGCATCAGACCTATTCTGACCCTCTAACTTGCAGCGTGGACTCATGTTTGTAGGGGACAGCTATAATCACTACAGGGATTGCTATGCTCTATATACTCCCTTAGCTACTGAGCTCCTGTAAGAGCTCTTGTTCCTGATCCTGCTTCGCTGTACAGAAGGAAGAGGTTCACCTACTGGAGCCTGGTCGTAGGTCCAGGGCGCAGAGCAGATGGCGAGATACCAGCCCAGCAGCGGTGGTTCGTAGAGTCTGCATTACGTATGGTGGCTACGCAGTAGTTATAGTGTCTACGGTACTGATGATCCTTTGGTGAGCGCTAGGAGCATCCTTTTCTATGGTCCAACTTCCAGCCAGCCTAGAGGCAACCGTAACAATTTCTGACGGAGGTCAGAAAATCAAAACTTTTAATCACTTGCCGAGCTCTTCATTCCATTCCTTTGCCATCAGTGGCTCAGTGTATGGAGGTAATCGGACTCATGGTAGCGGCAATGGACATAGTTCCTTATGCCCGCCTACACCTCAGACCACTGCAACTATGCATGCTCAAACAGTGGAATGGGGATTATGCAGATTTATCTCTTCAACTGCATCTGGACCAAGAGACCAGAGATTCTCTTCTCTGGTGGTTGTCTCAGGGAATGTGTTTCCGCAGGCCAGAGTGGCTCATAGTGACGACAGATGCCAGCCTGCTAGGCTGGGGTGCAGTCTGGAAATCCCTTAAAGCCCAGGGCTTATGGTCTCGGGAGGAATCTCTCCTCCCGATAAACATTCTAGAACTGAGAGCGATATTCAATGCGCTTCAGGCATGGCCTCAGCTAGCTGCGGCCAAATTCATCAGATTTTAGTCGGACAACATCACGACTGTAGCCTATATCAATTATCAAGGAGGAACACGGAGTTCTCTAGCGATGATGGAGGTAACCAAAATAATCCGATGGGCGGAGGATCACTCTTGCCATCTCTCAGCAATCCATATCCCAGGGGTAGAGAACTGGGAGGCGGATTTCCTAAGTCGTCAGGCTTTTCATCCGGGGGAGTGGGAGCTCCATCTGGAGGTATTTGCCCAGCTGACTCAGCTATGGGGCACACCAGAATTGGATCTGATGGCGTCCTGACAGAACGCCAAACTTCCTTGTTACGGGTCCAGGTCCCGGGATCCCCAGGCGGTACTGATAGATGCTCTAGCAGTGCCCTGGTCCTTCAATCTGGCTTATGTATTTCCACCGTTTCCTCTCCTCCCATGTCTGGTTGCCAGAATCAAGCAGGAGAGAGCTTCAGTGATTCTGATAGTGCCTGCGTGGCCACGCAGGACTTGGTATGCAGACCTGGTGGACATGTCATCTGTTCCACCATGGACTCTGCCAATGAGGCAGGACCTTCTAATCCAAGGTCCATTCAAGCATCCAAATCTAACTTCTCTGTGTGTGACTGCTTGGAGATTGAACGCCTGATTCTATCAAAGCGTGGTTTCTCTGAGTCTGTCATTGATACCCTGATTCAGGCTAGAAAGCCTGTCACCAGGAAAATCTATCATAAGATTTGGCGCAGATATCTTTGTTGGTGTGAATCCAAGGGTTACTCATGGAGTAAGATTAGGATTCCTAGAATTTTGTCCTTTCTCCAAGAAGGATTGGAGAAGGGATTATCAGTTAGTTCCTTAAAAGGACAAATATCTGCTTAGTCTATTCTTTTACACAAACGTCTGGCAGATGTCCCAGACGTTCAAGCGTTTAGTCAGGCCTTGGTCGGGATCAAGCCTGTATTTAAACCTGTTCCTCCACCATGGAGCCTAAATTTGGTTCTTAATGTTCTTCAAGGGGTTCTGTTTGAACCTATGCATTCCATAGATATTAAGCTTCTATCTTGGAAAGTTTTGTTTTTAGTAGCTATCTCTTCAGCTCGAAGAGTTTCTGAGTTATCTGCTTTACAGTGTGACTCACCTTACCTAGTTTTCCATGCAGATAAGGTGGTTTTGCGTACCAAACCTGGGTTTCTTCCTAAGGTTGTTTCTAATAGGAATATCAATCAGGAGATTGTTGTTCCTTCTCTGTGTCCTAATCCTTCATCAAAGAAGGTACGTCTGTTGCACAATCTTGATGTGTTTCGTGCTTTAAAGTTCTACTTACAAGCAACTAAAGATTTCCGTCAAACATCTTCATTGTTTGTTGTTTATTCTGGTAAACGGAGAGGTCAAAAGGCTACGGCTACCTCTCTTTCCTTTTGGCTGAAAAGCTTCATCCGTTTGGCTTATGAGACTGCTGGCCAGCAGCCTCCTGAAAGAATTACTTCTCATTCTACTAGAGCAGTGGCTTCCACATGGGCTTTTAAAAATGAGGCTTCTGTTGAACAGATTTGTAAGGCGGCGTCTTGGTCTTCGCTTCATACTTTTTCCAAATTTTCCAAATTTGATACTTTTGCTTCTTCAGAGGCTATTTTTGGGAGCAAGGTTCTACAAGCAGTGGTGCCTTCCGTTTAAGGTACCTGTCTTGTCCCTCCCTTCATCCGTGTCCTAAAGCTTTGGTATTGGTATCCCATAAGTATGGATGAATCCGTGGACTCGATACATCTTACAAGAGAAAACAGAATTTATGCTTACCTGATAAATTTCTTTCTCTTAGGAAGTATCGAGTCCACGGCCCGCCCTGTCTATTTAAGACAGGTAGTATATTTTTATTTTAAAAACTTCAGTCACCACTGCACCCTATAGTTTCTCCTTTTTCTTCCTAGCGGTCGAATGACTGGGGGGGTGGAGCTAAGGGAGGAGCTATATGGACAGCTCTGCTGTGGGTGCTCTCTCTGCCACTTCCTGTAGGGAAGGAGAATATCCCATAAGTATGGATGAATCCGTGGACTCGATACATCACAAGAGAAAGAAATTTATCAGGTAAGCATAAATTCTGTATTTTTCACATACACAAGATAGGCAATATACCACATTTCTAGTCCTGCAGTTAGTGAAACCGTACATTCTTTTCATATAACCTGAGAATGTCTTAAATTCTCTCTCATTAGTCATATATTTGCAGAAACTACAGGAACCACAAGGATAAGTCCCACAAAGATTCCTATTGGTCTTTCTTCTTGTAAAATGACTTCTTACCAATTTATTTGCAATAGTCGGAGCCCTTCTCCAACTGGTTTGAATTCTTTCACCTAGAAATTCTGTTAATTCATTGTCAGATTTCAGTATTCCAACATATTCGTTCAGAATATCTTGTATATTCCGATATTGTGCATTACAAGTAGTCACAAACCTTACTTTTTCCATTTCTCTGTTAGCAACCTTAATTTTGGGTATCAGGAGAAGATGCCTTGGTATGCGTCTCGCTCTCTGAAATGCTTTACGTATCACACTACAAGTATAGCCTCTGGCTTTAAGTCTGGTTTTTAGTTCTCGTGCTCTCTCATGGAAAACTCTGTCATCACAACAATTGCGCCTTATTCTTAAAAATTTGCCAGTTGGAATTGCTCTCTTGGTTTGCCAGGTATGGCAGCTATCAAATTTAAGAATGGAATTGGTCGCAGTCTCCTTTTTGTATAGATCTGTTTTAAGTTGGTTTGTTCATTTTTAGATATCTTAATGTCCAAAAATTCCACCATTTCTGAACTTAGATAGTATGCTAATTTCAGATTCAGATTGTTTCAATTCAAGATTGATACAAATTCTTTGACTTTGCTTTCACCACCTGTCCAGATGATGAAAGGATTGTCTATATATCTACTCCATAAATTAACGTACTGAGTATATTCCATTAATTCGTCATTACAAACAATCTCTCTCTCTCCCACCAGCCTAGATAAATATTAGCGTAGGTCGGGGCACAGGATGAGCCCATCGCTGTGCCCTGGATCTGTAAAAAGAACTGATCGTTAAAAACAAAGAAATTGTGTTCCAATATAAAATTAAATTATAGGAATTATTTTGGGAGGTTTCTATTTGACCCCTGCGTTCCCTACCCACTTCTATTTTCCTCCCAATAAATATCCTAGAGTTGAGGGCAATCTTTGATACTCTGATCGCTTGGCCTCATCTGAGTTTGGCCCTGTTTATCAGTTTTTTTTCGGACTTCTTTACTTTAATGGCGTAAATCAACAACCAGGGAGAAAGTCGGAGCTCCTTTGCTATGTAGGAGGTGACTCGGGAAGCGGATTATCTGAGCAGGCAGATTTTTCATCAAGGGAAGAGGGCTCCCCGTCCGGAAGTATTCTCAGTGATAACTCTCAGATGGGGAGTTCCGGAGTTTAATCTGATAGCGTCTCGTCTAACGCCAAGCTGCCAAGGTACAGATCAAGATCATAGGATCCACAAGCAATTCTGATTGACGCTCTGGCGGTACCATGGGTTTTCGGTCTAATTTATTTGTTGTCTCCGTTTGCCCTTCTTCCTTGGGTGATAGTCTATGTCAAGAAGGAGCAGGCTTCTGTGATTCTAATCGCTCCAGCGTGGTCTCGCTGAATTTGGTTTGCGGACCTATTGAAGATGTCATCCATTTCCCCATTGAAATTGCCTCTGGGGAAGGACCTTCTACTTCAGGGTTCCTTCCTACATCCAAACCTAGATTCTCTGAATCTGACTGCTTGGAGATTGAACTCCTAGTTTTGTCTATGCGTGGTTTTTTTCAGAAAGGTCCATTGATACAATGCTTCAGACTCGTAAGCCATTAACTCACAAAATTTACCATAGGGTGTGGCGTAAATACCTTTATTGGTGCGAATCCAAGGGGTTTCTCTCGGAGTTGGGTGAGGGTTCCCTGCGTTCTGCCCTTTTTACAGGAGGGCCTGGAGAAAGGCTGGTCAGTCAGTACTCTGAAGGGTCAGATCTCTGTGCTGCCGATTATTTTGCATGAACGTCTGGCAGCCCTGCCAGATGTACGATTCTTTGTTCAGGCCTTGGTCAGAATCAGGCTTATGTTTAAACCTGTTGCTCCTCCATGGAGCCTTAATCTTGTTCTTAAGGTTCTGCAGCAGGCTCCGTTTGAGCCTATGCACTCTGTTGATATTGAGTTGTTATCTTGGAAAGTTTTGTTTTTCCTCGCTATTTGTTCTGCTCGCAGAGTTCCGAGTTTTTGGCTCTGCAGTGTGATTCCTCTTACCTTATTTTCATGCGGGTAAGGCGGTCTTTCGTACTAAGTTGTGATTTCTTCCTAAGGTAGTGTCGGACCGCAGTCTTAATCAGGAAATTGTTGTTCCTTCATTCTGTCCTAATCCTTCTTCTCAGAAGGAATGTCTGTTGCATAATCTGGAGGTTGTGCATGCTCTGAAATTCTATCTGCAGGCAACTAGAATTTTTTGGCAAATCTACTGCCCTGTTCGTTGTTTTCTCTGGTAAGCTTAAGGGCCAGAAGGCCACTTCTTATTCTCATATTCTACAAAAGAATGGAAAAGGGACCATTCAAGAATACACTTGTAGCACTCCAGGCAGACAGATAATTGAATCATGAGCTAGTATATAGGCATGAAGTGGGCTGAAGGGTAATTCACTGAATGTGAAGTAAAACATAACTTTTATTATAAACGCAAAAGAATAAAATACTGGGATGTGCAATTAAAATCAACACTTAGTGGGGGAGGGAGCTAACTGCCAAGTGGAGTGGACGCTTTTACACGGAGCTCTCCATAGGAATTCTATATTAAGCTATTAAAAGTCATTATCTCCTAAGACAATACTCAACTTATGCTCTATCTTGACATTTCATCAAGTGGAACCAAACCAGCTTACGTGATGGAGATTAAAGTGAGGAAGCTCCGATACAATGCTTTGATATGACGCAGCTCTGAACTATTAAAAAGCTGAGCCACCATTTTAGGCCTCCTCTTCTTGCCTGCTAAAGCGGAATATTCCGCCCTAACGTTATGTAGCAAGTTGCAGATTGACAAGACAACGGAAAAGTTTTGGACCTACAACCAGACTTCTCCTGCACTTATTTCTGCCGTAACTGCCTTGCTCAATAAAAATATTTTGTATTTCACGTTTGGAGCTGCTGAACCCCCCCTTACCCTCCCCCTCCCTTTCCCGCTGGCGTCTGGGCAAAAGTCTATCGAAAGAAAGTAGAGGGTGACAGGCCTTGTAATATTTCCTGGTGGCTACTTATATACTCCTACATTAATCTCCCAAGGATATGGAGTTCACAGACAAGGGGGAGGATATGATACTATCTCATTTAGATGACCACTTTTTTGATCTAAAGCAAAGTCTGCTAGCATTATTTGACCTGGCTAAACAACTACCGCAAGACTCACAGCGACTTCGCAACAGGGGAATTTGAAGATCCCCCCCAGAGTCAGCTAGAAAACATTTTATGAGAGACGGTGAAGTATCTGTTGTGCAAGATACTGTAGGGATAGTGCGTACACCGCCACACACTGAGATCTTAAGTACTGAGACATTTCCTCACAACTACTCAGAAATTAAGCTGTCCACAGGAGCAGTTAACGCTGGGTCACATACTGCCTTACTATGGATGGCCCCAAGCCGAAGGTGTGAGAAGGTACCTGCATGGGTCTTGACTTTGCCAGAGGAGGAACGCAGGTCATTATGCTATTTTACCCAGGACTCTATCGCCTACCCAGTGACACAGATACAGGACCTAAGAGTGTTACGGAGCCACATCTGAATTCTGGTTCTATTTTGCCTTACCCACTCAAAATCTGGAGTGGGTTAAATGCCACTACATATCCACATAAACCTCCAGGTCTTATTCTGGACACTAATGACCTTTCCTTGTTTATATGATCCTCCTCCTTGTGTTACATTTTTAGTTATCTGAGAACAGATGAATAGTTGAGATTTACTATAAGGTTATGTTTTATTTAGCATAATGTAGCTTTGATTGGATGATATATCACTGCTCCCTCTACTTGCTCCTGGATCATACTGGAGAGTAATGTTTAAGCTCTATAAGTAGGATTTGTAGAGGTCCTTTAATATTAGTTAAACTATACTTTTACATTAAAATGTTGTACCTCAAATGAAAAGAAACTAGAGTGTTAGCTGCAATAACAGCGATAGTTAAAACCTCCATTGCTCTTATGAAAAGCATTCTATATGTTTATGACTTCACTCTTTCTAAGCTATGATATCTAAACCAGCTAATATTAGGACACCATCTATTATCCTACAGACTAGTAATTTCTTTTGAGTTTCCTCCATGTCTGTTACATAAGTTTTTATTCACTAGTTGTCTCCTACTATAGTTGTCATTTTATTCATTTAAACATCTACTTCCTGACCTACACAGACTAACACTGAGAGGCTATTTTCCTTTATTTTAGAGCAGCTATAGAATGCTTTCTACTTAAGGTTTAAAATACATATAGGGGTTCAGTTCCCATGTAGTCCTAATTGACATACCACAACCTACTTTTTTCGCCCCTAACTCTCCATTTGTTTGTTTATTTATTTATTTATTTTTTCTCTCCCTACTCCCAACCCCAGATGCCAGATATTTGTACTCTAGCGGCTCTGGTCCGCTGTTCTTTCCCCATGCTCCTGATATGTATATGTAACTAACATTTAAAACAACTGATTTCACTTAACTGATCCGTAAGGGATCTACATAATAGTTACCCCAATGCCATACAAATAGTAAAAATGAGGTCCAACTCACACAGGCTTCACAATAAAATAAACTATTATATACAATGTTATTTTTTAACCTATTCAGTATCTCCCATCCCACTAACTGATGCTACTATAATCCAAAGCTGGACCTAGACTGGTTCTGGGTACACAACTAACTTAGCATATGTTGTCGGTTTGTGTAGCAATGGAAGTGTTATATCATGCACCTGTATGAAAGTGACTTGACTATAGTGTTGCATGCCTGTAAAGCCCTGTTCTTTATTATTGTATGTCTCACACACCTCAATAAAAAAAATTCTCAAAAAAAAAATAAATCAGCAGCTAATAAGGACTGAATAGTCAATTTTATACCACTTCTTATTCTCATTCTTTCTGGTTGAGAAGAGTTATTCGGTTGGTTTATGAGACAGCTGGACAATAGCCTCCTGAGGAGATTACAGCTCATTCCACTGGGCTGTCTCTTCTTCCTGGGCCTTAAAAAAGGAGGCCTCTGTGGAACAGATCTTCAAGATGACCACTTGGTCCTTGTTGCATTTTTTTCTTCTTCAACTTTTACAAGTTCGATGTGTTTGCCTCAGCTGATGCTTCTTTTGGGAGGAACGTTTTTCAAGTGGTGGTGCCTTCTGTCTAGGTCCGCCTGTCTTGGTTTCCCTCCCTTCCATTCTGTGTCCTCTAGCTTGGGTATTGGTTCCCACTAGTAATTGAATGGATTTGTGGACTCTCCATGCCATTGGAAAGAAAACTAAATGTATGCTTGCCTGATAAATTCTTTTCTTTCCTGGCATGGAGAGTCCATGACCCGCCCTTATTTAATTTTTGAGACGTTTTCTCCAACATAGGTGTGTCCGGTCCACGGCGTCATCCTTACTTGTGGGATATTCTCTTCCCCAACAGGAAATGGCAAAGAGCCCAGCAAAGCTGGTCACATGATCCCTCCTAGGCTCCGCCTGCCCCAGTCATTCTCTTTGCCGTTGTACAGGCAACATCTCCACGGAGATGGCTTAGAGTTTTTTAGTGTTTAACTGTAGTTTTTATTATTCAATCAAGAGTTTGTTATTTTAAAATAGTGCTGGTATGTACTATTTACTCAGAAACAGAAAAGAGATGAAGATTTCTGTTTGTATGAGGAAAATGATTTTAGCACCGTAACTAAAATCCATGGCTGTTCCACACAGGACTGTTGAGAGCAATTAACTTCAGTTGGGGGAACAGTGTGCAGTCTCTTGCTGCTTGAGGTATGACACATTCTAACAAGACGATGTAATGCTGGAAGCTGTCATTTTTCCCTATGGGATCCGGTAAGCCATGTTTATTACGATGGTAAATAAGGGCTTTACAAGGGCTTATTAAGATTGTAGACTTTTCTGGGCTAAATCGATTCAGTTTTAAAACATATTTAGCTTTGAGGAATCATTTTATCTGGGTTTATTGATATTATAATATCGGCAGGCACTGTATTAGACACCTTATTTCTCTGGGGCTTTCCCAAAGCATAAGCAGAGTCTCATTTTCGCGCCGGTGTGGCGCACTTGTTTTTGAGAGGCATGGCATGCAGTCGCATGTGAGAGGAGCTCTGATACTTAGAAAAGACTTTCTGAAGGCGTCATTTGGTATCGTATTCCCCTTTGGGCTTGGTTGGGTCTCAGCAAAGCAGATACCAGGGACTGTAAAGGGGTTAAAGTGTTAAAACGGCTCCGGTTCCGTTATTTTAAGGGTTAAAGCTTCCAAATTTGCTGTGCAATACTTTTAAGGCTTTAAGACACTGTGGTGAAAATTTGGTGAATTTTGTACAATTCCTTCATGTTTTTTCGCAATTGCAGTAATAAAGTGTGTTCAGTTTAAAATTTAAAGTGACAGTAACGGTTTTATTTTAAAACGTTTTTTGTACTTTATTATCAAGTTTATGCCTGTTTAACATGTCTGAACTACCAGATAGACTGTGTTCTGAATGTGGGGAAGCCAGAATTCCTGTTCATTTAAATAAATGTGATTTATGTGATAATGACAATGATGCCCAAGATGATTCCTCAAGTGAGGGGAGTAAGCATGGTACTGCATCATTCCCTCCTTCGTCTACACGAGTCTTGCCCACTCAGGAGGCCCCTAGTACATCTAGCGCGCCAATACTGCTTACTATGCAACAATTAACGGCTGTAATGGATAATTCTGTCAAAAACATTTTAGCCAAAATGAACCCTTGTCAGCGTAAGCGTGGCTGCTCTGTTTTAGTTACTGAAGAGCATGACGACGCTGATATTAATATCTCTGAAGGGCCCCTAACCCAATCTGAGGGGGCCAGGGAGGTTTTGTCTGAGGGAGAAATTACTGATTCAGGGAACATTTCTCAACAGGCTGAACCTGATGTAATTGCATTTAAATTTAAGTTGGAACATCTCCGCATTCTGCTTAAGGAGGTATTATCCACTCTGGATGATTGTGAAAAGTTGGTCATCCCAGAGAAACTATGTAAAATGGACAAGTTCCTAGAGGTGCCGGAGCTCCCAGAAGCTTTTCCTATACCCAAGCGGGTGGCGGACATTGTTAATAAAGAATGGGAAAGGCCCGGTATTCCTTTCGTCCCTCCCCCCATATTTAAAAAATTGTTTCCTATGGTCGACCCCAGAAAGGACTTATGGCAGACAGTCCCCAAGGTCGAGGGAGCGGTTTCTACTTTAAACAAACGCACCACTATACCCATAGAGGATAGTTGTGCTTTCAAAGATCCTATGGATAAAAAATTAGAAGGTTTGCTTAAAAAGATGTTTGTTCAGCAGGGTTACCTTCTACAACCAATTTCATGCATTGTCCCTGTCACTACAGCCGCATGTTTCTGGTTTGATGAACTGATAAAGGCGCTCGATAGTGATTCTCCTCCTTATGAGGAGATTATGGACAGAAAGCCTGCCACTGCTACCAAGACAGCATGAAATATTGGCCCCCGATCCGGGACCGGATCTGGTGGGGGGCAGACTCTCTCTCTTCGCTCAGGCTTGGGCAAGAGATGTTCTGGATCCTTGGGCGCTAGAAATAGTCTCCCAGGGTTATCTTCTGGAATTCAAGGGACTTCCCCCAAGGGGGAGGTTCCACAAGTCTCAGTTGTCTTCAGACCACATAAAAAGACAGGCGTTCTTACATTGTGTAGAAGACCTGTTAAAAATGGGAGTGATTCATCCTGTTCCACTAAGAGAACAAGGGATGGGGTTCTACTCCAATCTGTTCATAGTCCCCAAAAAAGAGGGAACGTTCAGACCAATCTTAGATCTCAAGATCTTAAACAAGTTTCTCAAGGTTCCATCTTTCAAGATGGAAACCATTCGAACTATTCTTCCTTCCATCCAGGAGGGTCAATTCATGACCACGGTGGATTTAAAGGATGCGTATCTACATATTCCTATCCACAAGGAACATCATCGGTTCCTAAGGTTTGCATTCCTGGACAAACATTACCAGTTCGTGGCGCTTCCTTTCGGATTAGCCACTGCTCCAAGGATTTTCACAAAGGTACTAGGCTCCCTTCTAGCGGTGCTAAGACCAAGGGGCATTGCAGTAGTACCTTACCTGGACGACATTCTGATTCAAGCGTCGTCCCTTCCTCAAGCAAAGGCTCACACGGACATTGTCCTGGCCTTTCTCAGATCTCACGGCTGGAAAGTGAACGTGGAAAAGAGTTCTCTATCCCCGTCAACAAGGGTTCCCTTCTTGGGAACAATTATAGACTCTTTAGAAATGAGGATCTTTCTAACAGAGGCCAGAAAAACAAAACTTCTAGACTCTTGTCGGATACTTCATTCCGTTCCTCTTCCTTCCATAGCTCAGTGCATGGAAGTGATCGGGTTGATGGTAGCAGCGATGGACATAGTTCCTTTTGCGCGCATTCATCTAAGACCATTACAACTGTGCATGCTCAGTCAGTGGAATGGGGACTATACAGACTTGTCTCCGAAGATACAAGTAAATCAGAGGACCAGAGACTCACTCCGTTGGTGGCTGTCCCTGGACAATCTGTCTCAAGGGATGACGTTCCGCAGACCAGAGTGGGTCATTGTCACGACCGACGCCAGTCTGATGGGCTGGGGCGCGGTCTGGGGATCCCTGAAAGCTCAGGGTCTTTGGTCTCGGGAAGAATCTCTTCTACCGATAAATATTCTGGAACTGAGAGCGATATTCAATGCTCTCAAGGCCTGGCCTCGGCTAGCGAGGACCAAGTTCATACGGTTTCAATCAGACAACATGACAACTGTTGCGTACATCAACCATCAGGGGGGAACAAGGAGTTCCCTAGCGATGGAAGAAGTGACCAAAATCATTCTATGGGCGGAGTCTCACTCCTGCCACCTGTCTGCTATCCACATCCCAGGAGTGGAAAATTGGGAAGCGGATTTTCTGAGTCGTCAGACATTGCATCCGGGGGAGTGGGAACTCCATCCGGAAATCTTTGCCCAAGTCACTCACCTGTGGGGCATTCCAGACATGGATCTGATGGCCTCTCGTCAGAACTTCAAAGTTCCTTGCTACGGGGCCAGATCCAGGGATCCCAAGGCGGCTCTAGTGGATGCACTAGTAGCACCTTGGACCTTCAAACTAGCTTATGTGTTCCCGCCATTTCCTCTCATCCCCAGGCTGGTAGCCAGGATCAATCAGGAGAGGGCGTCGGTGATCTTGATAGCTCCTGCGTGGCCACGCAGGACTTGGTATGCAGATCTGGTGAATATGTCATCGGCTCCACCTTGGAAGCTACCTTTGAGACGAGACCTTCTTGTTCAGGGTCCGTTCGAACATCCGAATCTGGTTTCACTCCAGCTGACTGCTTGGAGATTGAACGCTTGATTTTATCGAAGCGAGGATTCTCAGATTCTGTTATCGATACTCTTGTTCAGGCCAGAAAGCCTGTAACTAGAAAGATTTACCACAAAATTTGGAAAAAATATATCTGTTGGTGTGAATCTAAAGGATTCCCTTGGGACAAGGTTAAGATTCCTAGGATTCTATCCTTCCTTCAAGAAGGATTGGAAAAAGGATTATCTGCTAGTTCCCTGAAGGGACAGATTTCTGCCTTGTCGGTATTACTTCACAAAAAGCTGGCAGCTGTGCCAGATGTTCAAGCCTTTGTTCAGGCTCTGGTTAGAATCAAGCCTGTTTACAAACCTTTGACTCCTCCTTGGAGTCTCAATTTAGTTCTTTCAGTTCTTCAGGGGGTTCCGTTTGAACCCTTACATTCCGTTGATATTAAGTTATTATCTTGGAAAGTTTTGTTTTTAGTTGCGATTTCTTCTGCTAGAAGAGTCTCAGAATTATCTGCTCTGCAGTGTTCTCCTCCTTATCTGGTGTTCCATGCAGATAAGGTGGTTTTACGTACTAAACCTGGTTTTCTTCCAAAAGTTGTTTCTAACAAAAACATTAACCAGGAGATTATCGTACCTTCTCTGTGTCCAAAACCAGTTTCAAAGAAGGAACGTTTGTTGCACAATTTGGATGTTGTTCGCGCTCTAAAATTCTATTTAGATGCTACAAAGGATTTTAGACAAACATCTTCCTTGTTTGTTGTTTATTCAGGTAAAAGGAGAGGTCAAAAAGCAACTTCTACCTCTCTCTCTTTTTGGATTAAAAGCATCATCAGATTGGCTTACGAGACTGCCGGACGGCAGCCTCCCGAAAGAATCACAGCTCATTCCACTAGGGCTGTGGCTTCCACATGGGCCTTCAAGAACGAGGCTTCTGTTGATCAGATATGTAGGGCAGCGACTTGGTCTTCACTGCACACTTTTACCAAATTTTACAAGTTTGATACTTTTGCTTCTTCTGAGGCTATTTTTGGGAGAAAGGTTTTGCAAGCCGTGGTGCCTTCCATTTAGGTGACCTGATTTGCTCCCTCCCTTCATCCGTGTCCTAAAGCTTTGGTATTGGTTCCCACAAGTAAGGATGACGCCGTGGACCGGACACACCTATGTTGGAGAAAACAGAATTTATGTTTACCTGATAAATTTCTTTCTCCAACGGTGTGTCCGGTCCACGGCCCGCCCTGGTTTTTTAATCAGGTCTGATAATTTATTTTCTTTAACTACAGTCACCACGGTACCATATGGTTTCTCCTATGCAAATATTCCTCCTTAACGTCGGTCGAATGACTGGGGTAGGCGGAGCCTAGGAGGGATCATGTGACCAGCTTTGCTGGGCTCTTTGCCATTTCCTGTTGGGGAAGAGAATATCCCACAAGTAAGGATGACGCCGTGGACCGGACACACCGTTGGAGAAAGAAATTTATCAGGTAAACATAAATTCTGTTTTTTCTCATTTCTAAACTTCAGCACCCCTATACCCCATTGTGTCCTCTTCTCTTTCCATATTCCTTTGGCTGAATGACTGGGGATTGTGGGAAGTGTGAGGATATTTAAAGCTCTGCTGAGGTGTTCTTTGCCTCCTCCTGCTGGCCCTGAGTTGAATTCCCACTAGTAATTGAATGGATTTGTGGACTCTCCATGCCAGGAAAGAAAATAATTTATCAGGTAAACATAAAAAAAATTATGCGGTGCATTTATATGTCTGATTGTGGCTATGCATCATTATTAAATTAATGTCAGTTTTAAATAATGGTAGTACACTTAGATCTTTGTAATTCTAGAATACTAAGATTTTAGATGATCTAGAGCTAAATACCATAAAATAAATTATTAATGCAACATATTGCAACTGAAAAATTCTTGTTATTCTTTGTTTTTCTTGTTCTTTTTACCAGCCGCTGTACAGGGTTCTCCACAGCTGACAATGGTTGCCCTTTTCAAACATATTGTGGCCAGAGAAGGCTTTCTGGGACTATATCGGGGCATTGCTCCAAACTTCATGAAAGTGATACCTGCTGTCAGCATCAGCTATGTAGTTTATGAGAACATGAAACGCGTACTCGGTGTGACCAGCCGGTGAGAGCAACACACCAGTATGGACCACTATCTTTTGTTGAAGGACCCAAGCTTCTTAAGTGCAAGAGACTTTCAAAACCTTTTCTCCATAATCTCTTTTTTACCCATAAACTTCACTGAACAAACATAAATACAGTCATCCTTCTTTTTACCTAACTTATCTCAAGCAGAAATTTCCATATTGGTCGGCCATTTTTCAGTTATTCAAACTTGACATTTGTATGTGATACTGAGCTTTTGAGATCAATGTGTGCACTGATTTTTTTTTTGTTCTCTCCATGTTAATACTGCCTATATTTAATATGCTATTGAGAGAGGTAGGTTAATAACCTACACCCATCCCTCCACTGACTGTGTTTCAGCATCCCAAAGGGGTTTTAGCTAAGGGCTATAATGTGAAGCAAGCGAATATCACAGTTTAATGATTGTATATTTTGCATGATCCAAAGATTGATCTATTAATGATTTTGTAGGGGCCCTAAGAGGCCTACATTTTTATTTAAAACTAATTTGAAAGGGAAACTGCTAGAGTGCATCATTTGAATGTACAGTGTTTTCTGCTTGGAATGTGTGTAAATGATGCCTCTCTGCAGCTTTACTGCATTCTGGGACTTGTAGTTTTGAAATGCAGGTTGTATAGTTGAAACAAACACGCATGTATTTACTTTGACCACTGACATGAATGCTTTTTATTTAGTATTGTTAAAGCGACTCCTATCTGAAGTCGGTGGCATTGACCTCATAAATGCCCTACATATCTGAAGAATGTGAGCATATTTATTATGATGTCTTTATTATATATAGATATACTGTATGTTGACATTAGAGTTCACAGAACAAACTAATTTTATTTATTTAAAATATTCAAACTGCAGGGCCCCATGCTTTATATCCTGGTATATATTACTGTATTTACACTGACATTTGGCCTCACTTATAGATAATTTATCTAAATATAGATAGTTGTGCTACATTCAGTTAGGCTGCATGTCTTTGATTCATGTGTACTTTTTTGAAGTTTCTTGAAGGGGACTGAATGTAGAGACCTGTTTGAAAAAGAACGGTGGTGCTGTATAGCTAATAGGGAGTAACTCTTGCAATAATTAAGGGACACCTTTATATGTTTTGCACTGCTGTCTGTGCACATGGCAGCTCTGCAGTATTATGCTATTTATAAGCATACATCAGATTCATGCATTAGATGTTCAATCTCTGCATTATTACAGTACATGTAAGCTGAACATAACTTTGCTTTGTTCATTGCAAATAGGGCACTGATCTGCCTTCTGCAATACCCATAAAAAAATGTAACACTTTGAATTATCCAATGTTTTAACCAGAAGTTAGTTCTGTACCTTAATTCACAGGTTGGGAATTGGCACAGTCTAAATGCAATTGGCTGCATCTTATATTTTTCAGGATAGACTTGTTATTAAAGGTGGAAGGCAATGGAAACTTACAGTATTGCCCTAGTGTAGGTTTCTTTTGTCTTTAACAGGTCAGATATCCATGCAGATCATTGTTAGGGGCTGAGGTTTGTACTAAATCAGGACTTATTTCAGTTTCTTCTCGATAGGGTTTTGATAACCTGTTGTCATTCTGGTACAAAAAAAAATGTTATCCCTTATTCTAAACTGTTCTGCTGTTTGTTGCAGTGGAAGATCTGCTCTGTCATAATGGGTGTCCACAGGAGGGCAAGAGGGTGACAGATACCCCCACCTGCAGCTTGCACCCATGTCTAATCCTGAGGATAGACCGTAAAAGAGCTCTTAGTGCAGCAACTTTTTATTGGAAAGAGGAGACTTTTCAGTTAGTGGTCAATTTTCCCCTGGGCTTTGTATGTCTCACTTGGCTTAAAAATAGAACCAATGACATTCATCATTTTAAATTTCGAAACTAGGTTTAGATTAATAAATGAGGGGACCATATATCCATAAGTACCCTCTTATTTGAAAGAGAACATATACCTCTCCAAAATGATGCATTACATGATTATCCAGATACTACATTGTCATTGAAAAAAATATGGTGCATAGTTAATGGTGACAAAGGCCTAGATCCTATGTAAATCGCAATAATATAGTTACTGTGAAAAATGAAAGCAAATCCAGATGTTTCATAACGGCTCCATTTTAGTGACCTGATTATACTTGCACTGCAGTGTAGAGACAGCTCATTGTATGTGGCTCACTGAATAAATAGCGGCTTTGAACACCCCTACAGTGGAGTTTCTGACCTGAACTGCTATAGCATTGGTACATATATTACACAGTTACCAGTGTTAAAGCTCTTTAACCCTATCTGCTCTCAATCCAAAGGACTTCAGGGATGGTTTATTTTCTTGTAATTTAGAATTTATAGGTATTATGAGGGTTATTTGCAATAGGGGGCTGGATCATGCATAAGGGGACTTTTAATAAAGGGTTGCATATGGGAAAGTTACATTTTTAGTTAGTGAGTGTTACTGATGAGATAATCGTGGTGGGGGATGCTTATAGTACAGGGGTTTCAATGAAGGGAAATCAGCCATTAAGGTTGATTGCATATGGGGTTGGGCTAGGGGTAATTAAGCTGGGGAGAGAGCCAGCTATCAGGATAACTTGTAGTGGGAAGTTTTGGTTAGGGTTAATTTTGCTGTGAGGTCTTGAGACAGCATACAGTAGTTATAAGTATTTGAACTAGAGGAAGATGCATTTAGGTATAACAGAGGCGAGGGGCATCATGACAGCAGAGTTATGTGTATTTTATTAGGGGAGGTCATGGTTAGGGTTAACCTGATCGGATGGGCAGAGGTCTTACTTAAACTCTGCTGGGATTTTATCCTCTTAATTGAGTGTTATATACCAAAAAGCAGCTGTGCTACAGGTAAAAGTACAACTGCTTTTAGAAGTCAGTATAAAAGATGTGAGTACTATGGGTTGCCACACATCTTAGTGATAGTCATAATATACTATAGCTATTACTCTGTGTACTTGTAGCTCACATAGTGATAATAGTCTTTGCTGTTAATTGGAGGTTGCCACAGTGCTCAAGTTACTTAACTTTTCCTCACAAGCCATTATTGATAGCAACAGGGTTGCGGCTCTGTCAATATTAATAGCGCTTCACATAGGATCTATAGCAAAGTTTACCAAAATACTGTACTTGACATCTCCTTATAAGGAGTAGAAGATGATCTTTCAATTGATTCTATTATGGTAAGGGCAATTGTGTCTCCCAACAATGAAAACAAATATTGTGGGAGCCTATGGCTGTCTTTACTGTGCCCTACAATGCACTTTTCCAGTATTTATCACCTATGTATGTTCACTGTATAATTTTGCATCATTGCACAGCATTGTTCTGCTGTTTATATGCACTGTCTACTGCTGCAAAACATTGGTCTACTGATTATTACTAAATTACTCCATCTGCAATATCTTTTGTATTTAAACAGACCACTCCTGTATCCATGTAAAGCATTACTCTTTAGGTTATCAGTGTTGTATATGCACTAGCCAATGCTAAATCCATGCAGAACATTGCATCATGTGTTATCTATATTTTCTTCACTGACTAATATTTTATTTATGATGAGCTTTTTACCCTTATGTTGTCCCTGTTGGACATAAACTGTTGAATACTTTAGAGTTCAGGGCATTCCTCATATTGGGTTTGCAATGGCTAATACTGTATGTTTATCAAGCATTACTCTGTTGGGCATAGTATGCATATGCTGCATACCTTCAGAGAATTGCTTTCTGTTACATTTGGTGGCACAACACATACCTTCTGTGGTTTTCAAAAAATCTCCTGTGATTTGTGTCTAAAATATAGAGCAATTGAGTTGTGCTCAAATATAAACTTGTTAAAACACAGAATAAAAATATTTTTAAAAGAAATTGATTTGTGTGTTTAAATTGCTACAGATACATGTAAGGTAAAGATATTCCTTTCATAAGATGGTGAGAGTGTATGAGCCATAACATGTGGGATTAAACTCCAGTCTTCTATGCGGGGGGGGGGGGGGGGAAGCAACATTGTAGATGTTTAAATCCCGCCTACTTTCCTATAATCCCTCAGTAAATTTCTTCTGATCTGCACGTAGTTTGACAGGGGTTCACTAACCAATGTGACACCCATTTACTCCTCAGAGAACCTACAAAAAGGTTAGATGGTAGAAAGGAGTTTCAGCCAGGCAGTGATTATCTTCTCCCAGTGCAGAGATGCCACCAGCTTCCCATGGCAAATGTGGGCATGCCCAACAATCCCCTAGTCTACAGTGTGCTGCTCCTTGTTAAAACCTTACCAAAACCTTGGCAATGTGCTAGCACTGCCTCAGATTGGCCCATCTACTGGAAGTAGTCTTCTGCAGTTTAAAGGGATATTCCAGCCAAAATTTAAAACCACAGGGGTGCATTTTGGTATTGAAACAAAAATGCTTCTAATAAAAGCTATAGCTGTTTCAAAAAACGTATTTAATTATGCACCATGCACCAGCATTTTAACCCTTTGAGTGATAAGCACATTCCCACCTGGGTGCTAAGCTGTTTTAAGTTTTTTTTTTTTTTTTTTTTTTTTTTTTAACTTTTTATTTTTTTTTAGATCCCCAAGACTTACACTGTTGGAAAGGTTAGGCGGGTCTTAGGGGTCTGTAGCTGCTTAGATGCCTGAGATACAGGCTTATAAGCTGCATGCCCCCTGCTCCTATACTTAACATTGTGAATTTTAAATAAAGTTGCGTGGTGAAGTCATCACGTCATTGCGCCTGACGTCATTGCACATAACGTGAAGCCCTGGCGATGCCTGTCACTATGCTGGCCCGATCACCAGGGTAGGAGCGGATGGGAGCCCCCAGATCTCCCTCAAGGTGGGAGAGTGCTAGCGATGGCTCTGAGCCGTTGTTAGCACCAGAGTGGGAAACTCTGCAACGGCTACATGTAAGGTAAAGATATTCCTTTCATAAGATGGTGAGAGTGTATGAGCCATAACATGTGGGATTAAACTCCAGTCTTCTATGCGGGGGGGGGGGGAAGCAACATTGTAGATGTTTAAATCCCGCCTACTTTCCTATAATCCCTCAGTAAATTTCTTCTGATCTGCACGTAGTTTGACAGGGGTTCACTAACCAATTGTGACACCCATTTACTCCTCAGAGAACCTACAAAAAGGTTAGATGGTAGAAAGGAGTTTCAGCCAGGCAGTGATTATCTTCTCCCAGTTGCAGAGATGCCACCAGCTTCCCATGGCAAATGTGGGCATGCCCAACAATCCCCTAGTCTACAGTGTGCTGCTCCTTGTTAAAACCTTACCAAAACCTTGGCAATGTGCTAGCACTGCCTCAGATTGGCCCATCTACTGGAAGTAGTCTTCTGCAGTTTAAAGGGATATTCCAGCCAAAATTTAAAACCACAGGGGTGCATTTTTGGTATTGAACAAAAATGCTTCTAATAAAAGCTATAGCTGTTTCAAAAAAACGTATTTAATTATGCACATGCACCCAGCATTTTAACCCTTTGAGTGATAAGCACATCTCCCACCTGGGTGCTAAGCTGTTTTAAGTTTTTTTTTTTTTTTTTTTTTAACTTTTTTATTTTTTTTTAGATCCCCAAGACTTACACTGTTGGAAAGGTTAGGCGGGGTCTTAGGGTCTGTAGCTGCTTAGATGCCTGAGATACAGGCTTATAAGCTGCATGCCCCTGCTCCTATACTTAACATTGTGAATTTTAAATAAAGTTGCGTGGTGAAGTCATCACGTCATTGCGCCTGACGTCATTGCACATAACGTGAAGCCCTGGCGATGCCTGTCACTATGCTGGCCCGATCACCAGGGTAGAGCGGATGGGAGCCCCCAGATCTCCCCTCAAGGTGGGAGAGTGCTAGCGATGGCTCTGAGCCGTTGTTAGCACCAGAGTGGGAAACTCTGCAACGGCTCAGAGTCGTCGTTAGCACTCAAGGGGTTAAACACAGCACTTGCTCAGAGAGCCTTAGGTGCTTGTACCATCTAGTAATGACTCAATTTGTTAATTGCTGACATGATACAAGCCCCAGTGATGATCTGAGCAGCTACATTATTTAAAATATGGGTGCAGTGACAATATTTAGCTATGCTTCATATGCACGTGCAGAGAACAATGTTAACACTAAAACAGTGATAACTTTTACTAGAAGCATTTTTGCTAATACAAGTATATTGCAAATATCTTTCTATTCAAAGATGCATATAATCTATGTGCATTTACATTTTGACTGGATTGTCCATTTAAGGTGAGCATGGTAGACAAAGGTGCTGACAGGTAAGTACTATGCACCTTCATAGCCTGTACTATATTAGTATGACCATGTGCACATGCTTCACATAATCTAAGGACAAATTCACATACACCAGAGAACACTTACTACAGTTTGAGGCATATTTGGGCACTTTTATTAAAATTTTAAAAATTGAGTAACTATCCCTAAATTTACTTTGGTTGACTTTAGCATACATTGGGGCTCCAGTCCTTTCGTGCAGCAGTGCCTTAGGCAAGCATATTTGGGAGTAAAAAATGATTTCAGTTCTCCAGGGAGTTGAGGGGTAATATTGGTGCTAAAGTAGTGCCCCTTCCTTTTTTTTTTAATCCCCTTATTTGCAAAGGTCACTTTCCAATTTTTTTTTACATATTATTCTGTTGAAAGGGATATGAAACCCAAAATTGTTTTTTTTTACATAAGGTTGTTAGAGTCTACGATCTATTACACATGGATTCAACTCCAGGTCACTAGTAGGAGGCAACGTTTATATGTTCCTTAGTATATTTGATATGGATCCATATTAATTTGTTTTTAAGATCTTTGTAAATAAAACTTGATATTTGATATAGTTTAATATTGTGGTGACATTTAGCCCCATTGTGTGGCTCTTCTGATATTATTGAGTATATAGTCACTATGAGAAGGCAAAGTTTCACAAAACTTTCAAGATTACTTCATCCCTTCCACCTCACTGGTATGCCAGTCTAAAACTTTGTCTTCCAAGAGGTGGGTGAAGAATGAAGTACTCTTAAGATTCTTTGTAGAAAGGTATGGGGTAGTAACACAATTAAGTGACAGGTCCCTTGCCATCTCCTGTTTTGCTGACATACACCTACTCATATACTCTGCTCTGTAATGATTACAGCTGATATCACTTTCACACTAGACCTTTGTATTAATTGTCTGTGTTTTTGGAGACATATTAGGGGTCAGTAGTGTTCTCTATATAATGTATACGCTGTATTTTATTTTTTACTCATAATTATTTTTGGAATTTGTGTTTTACGCTGTCATTTTTTTAGTACTCCTGTCAGAATAAAGCACTGCCCTTTCACACTAATTTTAGTCTGTTTTTTGAGCTCCAACTTCTAAGACGCAGGGTAGAAAAGCATTTATGCGCTTCTGTGGCATGCGCCCGTATCAGTTTAACACTTTCTATTCTAACAATAGCCTTTAGTACTGTGCTATGTGTCCTCCGGCATTGCAGCATTTAATTATTTTCCTATAAATATAGAAATGAACAGGCATGGAAGTTATCTAGGCTTTTGTTCTATCTCAGGAGTGCTGTTCTCTCTCTTATGAGAATTATGCAAATTACTCTAGGGTCTCGCCTAAGAGTAATGGGGGAAACCAGACGTGGACTCCTTGCACACATGCCCTTAGAGAGATACAACTGCACCTCACTGAAGAGACCTACAGAAGGCCGAAAACGATCGTCTGGGTTTGTTGTTTCTCTTGTTCAGAGAAGAATTGCCTGGTATTTCGGCGCGTGGACTGTCATTTAACATAGTGTGCTAAAAGAATGCGCACCCTGAGTTTGCAATAGAAATGAACAGGCATGGAAGTTATTCTAGCTTTTGTTCTATCTCAGGAATGCTGTTCTCTCTCTTCTGATAGGTTAATTATTTTCCCCTTCTCTAACCCACCATTTTTCTTTATCTGCTTTGCACTGCGGGCTTGTTTCTAAAGTGCTTTTCTATTACATCCATGTAAACAGGAGGTGTTACATTTTTATTTCATTTTAAAGTGCCAGGTCAATTTTGGCTTAACTTGGGTTTTATAATGGTCCCTAAAAAATCTAGGACTGCGTAAAAAGGGCACATTTAATCCTAACACTGAATAGTCATAGTTTAATACTTTCAGCAATTTAGTGGAACGTGGGGTTAAAAAATTGAAACATTAATATAAAAAATCAAATAAATATGTGGCAAAATGGCCAAAAATTTACATTAACAAACTTTTACCATTGATGAGCATCACACTTTAGAAAAATTAAAGAAAAAGAAAAATGTCATTCTTAAAGGGGGCTGACAAGGGAGGAGCCACTGTTTTGCTAGACAAAGTATATTATATAGAGGAAATCATGTTACAATTAGGGGATGTTGATACTTATAAAAGGCTTAAACAAAATCCTCATCTTTGATATACAGAGAGAAATTACGAGCAATATTAAAGAAAGCCCTTGATGGAGGGATAATTTAGAAAAAATCTGGCAGATTTTCTGTTATGTTTCCTCTCCTCGTAATCCAATCTTCTATACTGTCCATAAGGATAACCAGAAGCCACCAGGGAGGCCATAGTCTTGAGTGTTGATTCTGTATACACCAATATATCCAAATTTATTGACAAAATACTGCAACCAGAGGTGATGAGAATGTCCAGTTATCTTAAAGACATTAACCATTTTTTGGAAAAAGCAAAAGCTCTGGAGATTTCCTAATGATAAATATATTTTGTTCACATATGGATGTGAAAGTTTATATACTTCAATAAAACATGAAACTGACATATCCATTATTAAGAAAAATCTATTAGTGAACAAACAATATTCATATGAACAAGCAAACTTTATAGAGGAACTCATGATACTCATCCTATACTGGAACTATTTCTTGTTTCAGGACGAGTGGGTTTGTACATACTAAGGGGACGGCAATGGGTTCCAACGTTGCCCCATCTTACGCCAACCTCTTCATGAATGAATTTGAGGAAAGCATCATCTATGAAAACAGAGTTGTTTCTTTCATTGTAAATGGCAAGAGTCCATGAGCTAGTGACGTAAGGGATATACATTCCTACCAGGAGGGGGCAAAGTTCCCTAAACCTAAAAATGCCTATAAATATACCTCCCACCACACTCACCACACCATTAGTTTTACAAACTTTGCCTCCTATGAAGGTGGTGAAGTAAGTCTATGCTTGATTTCTACGATTTTTTCTATGATAAGAGCTTCTTAACATTCTGAAGCCCAATTCCTCTCAGAGTACAGTGTTTGTGTGAGGGATGTGAAGAGAATATTGCCTGTTGATTTTTACGGTTTCACTCATGGGAAATCATTTCAAGTGTTCTCTTTTATCGGTCGTAGGGATTCAGCTCCTACCTCCCTTTTCAGATCGACGATATACTTTTAAACCATTACCTCTGCTGATAGTTTTCAGTACTGGTTTGGCTTCTTTCGGTAAGTATTTATCATTATTTAAGACACTCTCAGCTATGTTTGGTGCTTTATGTTTTAATATAAAGTCTTAAATATATGTATTTACTTATTTTTGCCATGAGTCAGGTTTATGTGTATTTCCCTTTGCAGTCTAACAGTTTCAGTATGGGAATCATGTTTTAGGAATTATTTTTACCTGGGGTTTTAGTCTTTTTTTCCAATTTGACTTGCTTTTCCCTATTTTCATGGACAAATTAGGCTCGCGAGGGCGCAATAATGCTATTATTTATTGGGTCATTTTTGGCGCAAAACTTTTTTGGAGCGAATTTTCATTTACAAAGGCGCAAGTTTTTTTAATTTCCTGCGTCTTTGTTGGACGTTAGGTTGTTTGGGTGCGTAGTACGCGCATGTTATGAAATTTTTTCATTACTATTTGTGTCGGCATCATACTTGGCGCAAATATTTTAGTTATTTACCCCACTTCCTTATGCTTTTGCTCTCTTTATATTCTAGAGGGCTATGCTGTTTGCTTTTCTGTCTATTTAGCATATGCATTTTTTCCCATTCCTGAAACTGCTATATGAGGAAATTGGATATTTATTTAAATGTTACTTTTTTTTTACATTTTGCAAAGATAATATCAGTCTGACCCTGCCTCAGAAGCTACTGTAGAACCATGCTGCCTGAACACAGTTCTACCAAAGCTAAGTGATCTGTTGTAAGCAAGCTGAGATTGTATCTCCGGCTGTATGATGTAACAGTTGTCATGATAAGCTTTTGCATGCCGATAATGTTTCTATTAGTACTAGTACAGCGCCTATTATTCCCTCAACATCTAATATACATGATATCCCTGTTGATAAAATTATATTGCTGATTGCAATACTGAAGGCTATGTCTGCTATCCACCTTCTAATAAACATATAAAAGGTCTTTTAAAACTTCTTATAAAATTGATGACATTTGTAATGACCAACAACATACTGAAATATTCTCCTCTGAAGAGGATCTCTCTGGTTCAGAAGATCCTACTTCAGACATTGAAATTGATAGATGATCTTATCTTTTTAAGATTGAATATATTCGTTCTTTATTGAAAGAAGTATTGGTTACTTTGGACATTGAGGAGTCTGATCCTCTTGATAACAAATCCAGTAAGCGTTTAAATTCTGTTTTAAACCTCCGGTGTTATTCCTGAGGTTTTTCCTGTTCCAGATGCTGTTTTCTGATGTGATTACAAAGAATGGTCTAAGCCTGGTGCTTCTTTTAATTCCTTCTTCTAGGTTCAATAAGCTATATCCTTTATCATTGGCTAAATTGGAGTTTTGGGAAAAAGTCCCTAAGGTTGATGGGGCTATTTCTACTCTTGCCAAAACGTACTACTATTCCTATGGAAGATAGTACAATAGTAGGTTCTTTTAAGGATCCTTTAGATAGGAAGATTGAATCTTATCTAAGGAAAGCTTATTTGCATTCTGGCTATATTCTCAGGCCTGACATTTCTATGGCTGATGTTGCAGCTGCATCAACCTTTTGGTTGGATAACCTAGCACATCAGGTAGCAGATCCTGATTTGTTTAGCAATTATTCGTTTGCTTAGACATGCTAATCATTTTATCTGTGAGGCTATTTTTTAGTATCGATTCAGATTGATGTTAAATCTATGTCTTAGCTATTTTAGCTAGAGAGCCTTATGGCTTAAATCTTGGAATGCTGATATGGTATCTAAATCTAGATTATTATCTCTATCTTTCCGAGTAATAATTTATTTGGTTCTCAGTTGGATTCTATTTATTTCCACTATCACTGGGGGGGGGGGGGGGAGTTTTTATTGTCTCAAGATAAAAAATCTAAGGGTAAATCTAAAGCTTCTAATCGTTTTCGTTCCTTTTTTTCAGAATAGAGAACAGAAAACCACTCCTTCCCCTAAAGACTCTGGTGCCAATTGGAAGCGATCTTCAAGTTGGAATAAATCCAACCCTTTTAAGAGACCAAAGCCAGCTCCCAAATCTGCATGAAGGTGCGGCCCCATACTCCAGTTCAAATGGTGGGGGCAGATTGACATTATTTCCAAGACATTTGGGCAGATTCTGTTCAAAATCAGTGGATTCAGAGCATTGTCTCTCAAGGGTATCAAATAGGTTTCAGAGAAAGACCTCCTGTGAGAAGATTCTTTTCTCTCTCACATTCCGACAAAATCCTGTTGAAAGTCAGGCTTTTCTGAAGTGTGTTCTGATCTAGAACTTTCAGGGGTAATTATACCAGTTCCGCTTCAAGAACAGGGTCTGGGTTTTTATTCAAATCTATTTATTGTCCCAAAGAAAGAAAATTAATTCAGGACCAGTTCTGGATCTAAAGTATTTGAATAGTTTTGTAAGGGTCCCAACTTTCAAGATGGTGACTATAAGGACTATTCTACCTTTGTTCAGCAAGGTCATTACATGTCCACAATTGACTTACAGGACGCTTATCTTCACATTCTAATTCATTCAGATCACTATCAGGTTTCTGAGATTCTCTTTCTAGACAAGCATTACCAATTTGACGCTCTTCCATTTGGCCTAGCGACAGCTCCAAAAATCTTTTTCAAAGTTTCTCGGTGCCCTTCTATCTGTAATCAGAGAGCAGGGTATTGTGGTGTTTCCTTATTGGACGATATCTTGTACTTGCTCAATCTTTTTATTTAGCAGAATCTCACATAAATCAACTAGTGTTGTTATCTTCAAAGGCATGGTTGGAGGATCAATTTACCAAAGAGTTTCTTGATTCCTCAGACAAAGGGGTCACCTTTTTAGGTTTCCAGGTAGATTCAGTGTCCGTGACTCTGTCTTTAACAGACAAGAGACGAATGAAATTGTTTCCAGCCTGTCGAAACTTCAGTCTCCATCATTCCCTTCAGGGGCTATGTGCATGGAAGTTTTAGGTCTCATGACTGCAGCATCGACGCGATCCCCTTTGCTCGTTTTCATATGAGACCTCTTCAGCTTTGCATGGTGAATCAATGGTGCAGGGATTATACTTGGATATCACAAATTGATATTCTTAAATCCCAGCATTCAACTCCTCTCTGACTTGGTGGTTAGACCATCATTGTATTGTGCAAGGGGCCTCTTTCTTTCATGTAATTAGCAAGAGTCCATGAAGCTAGTGACGTATGGGATTATACATTCCTACCAGGAGGGGCAAAGTTTCCCAAACCTCAAAATGCCTATAATACACCCCTCACCACACCCACAATTCAGTTCAATTCAGTTTTACAAACTTTGCCTCCTATGGAGGTGGTGAAGTAAGTTTGTGCTAGATTCTACGTTGATATGCGCTCCGCAGCAAGTTGGAGCCCGGTTTTCCTCTCAGCCGTGCAGTGAATGTCAGAGGATGTGAGGAGAGTATTGCCTATTCGAATGCAGTGATCTCCTTCTACGGGTCTATTTCATAGGTTCTCTGTTATCGGAGTCGTTAGAGATTCATCTCTTACCTCCCTTTTCAGATCGACGATATACTCTTATTTATATACAATTACCTCTGCTGATTCTCGTTTCAGTACTGGTTTGGCTTTCTACAAACATGTAGATGAGTGTCCTGGGGTAAGTAAATCTTATTTGCTGTGTGACACTCTAAGGCTATGGTTGGGCACTTTGTTTATAATATATGTATTCAAACATTTATTTGCCTTGACTCAGAATGTTCAACATTCCTTATTTTCAGACAGTCAGTTTCATATTTGGGATAATGCATTTGAATTAATCATTTTTTCTTACCTTCAAAAATTTGACTCTTTTTCCCTGTGGGCTGTTAGGCTCGCGGGGGCTGAAAATGCTTCATTTTATTGCGTCATTCTTGGCGCGGATTTTTTTGGCGCAAAAAAATCTTTTCCGTTTCCGGCGTCATATGTGTCGCGCCGGAAGTTGCGTCATTTTTTTTACGTTATTTTGCACCAAAAATGTCGGCGTTCCGGATGTGGCTTCATTTTTGGCGCCAAAAGCATTTAGGCGCCAAATAATGTGGGCGTCTTATTTGGCGCTAAAAAAATATGGGCGTCGCTTTTGTCTCCACATTATTTAAGTCTCATTTTTCATTGCTTCTGGTTCTAGAAGCTGTTCTTTGGCATTTTTTCCCATTCCTGAAACTGTCATTTAAGGAATTATGATCAATTTTGCTTTATATGTTTGTTTTTTCTCTTACATATTGCAAGATGTCTCACGTTGCATCTGAGTCAGAAGATACTTCAGGAAAATCGCTGTCTAGTGCTGGATCTACCAAAGCTAAGTGTATCTGCAGTAAACTTTTGGTAGCTATTCCTCCGGCTGTTGTTTGTATTAATTTCATGACAAACTTGTTAATGCAGATAATATTTCCTTTAGTAAAGGTACCATTGCCTGTTGCAGTTTCCTTCAACATCTAAGGGTGCAGAATGTTCCTGATAACATAAGAGATTTTGTTTCTGAATCCATCAAGAAGGCTATGTCTGTTATTTCTCCTTCTAGTAAACATAAAAAAATCTTTTAAAACTTCTCTCCCTACAGATGAATTTTAAATGAACATCATCATTCTGATTCTGATGACTCTTCTGGTTCAGAGGATACTGTCTCAGAGAATTGATGCTGATAAATCTTCATATTTATTTAAAATGGAATTTATTCGTTCTTTACTTAAAGAAGTATTAATTGCTTTAGAAATAGAGGATTCTGGTCCTCTTGATACTAATTCTAAACGTTTTAGATAAGGTATTTAAATCTCCTGTGGTTATTCAGAAGTTTTTCCTGTTCCTAATGCTATTTCTGAAGTAATTTCCAAAGAATGGGATAAATTGGGGTAATTCATTTACTCCTTCTAAACGTTTTAAGCAATTATATCCTGTGCCGTTGACAGATTAGAATTTTGGGACAAAATTCCCTAGAGTTGATGGGGCTATTTCTACCCTTGCTAAACGTACTACTATTCCTACGTCAGATGGTACTATCATTTAAGGATCCTTTAGATAGGAAAATTGAATCCTTTCTAGAAAAGCTTATCTGTGTTCAGGTAATCTTCTTAGACCTGCTATATCATTGGCTGATGTTGCTGCATGCTTCAACTTTATGGTTGGAAACTTTAGCGCAACAAGTAACAGATAATGATTCTCATAATATTATTATTCTTCTTCAGCATGCTAATAATTTTATCTGTGATGCATTTTTGATATTATTAGAGTTGATGTCAG
Organism: Bombina bombina; assembly: GCF_027579735.1. Lineage (NCBI taxonomy): Eukaryota > Metazoa > Chordata > Amphibia > Anura > Bombinatoridae > Bombina > Bombina bombina. Next base: position 840,362,311 of record NC_069504.1, on the reverse strand, counting down.
GTTTATGTCTCTAGCTATTTTAGCTCGAAGAGCTTTATGGCTTAAGACTTGGAATGCTGATATGGTTCTAAATCAACTCTACTTTCCATTCTTTCCAGGGTAACAAATTATTTGGTTCTCAGTTGATTCTATTATTTCAACTGGTTACTGGTGGGAAAGGAACTTTTTTACCACAGGATAAAAAATCTAAGGGGAAAAACAGGGCTAATAATCGATTTCGTTCCTTTCGTTTCAACAAAGAACAAAAGCCTGATCCTTCATCCTCAGGAGCAGTTTCAGTTGGAAACCATCTCCAGGTCTGGAATAAATTCCAAGCCTGCTAGAAAGGCAAAGCCTGCTTCTAAGTCCACATGAAGGTGCGGCCCTCATTCCAGCTCAGCTGGTATGGGGGCAGGTTACGTTTTTTCAAAGAAATTTTTGGATCTATTCTGTTCACAAACTTTGGATTCAGAACATTGTTTCAGAAGGGTAGCAGAATTGGTTTCAAGATGAGACCTCCTGCAAAGAGATTTTTTCTTTCCCGTGTCCCAGTAAATCCAGTGAAAGCTCAAGCATTTCTGAATTGTGTTTCAGATCTAGAGTTGGCTGGAGTACATTATGCCAGTTCCAGTTCCGGAACAGGGGATGGGGGTTTTATTCAAATCTCTTCATTGTACCAAAGAAGGAGAATTCCTTCAGAACCAGTTTCTAGATCTAAAAATTATGGAATCGTTATGTAAGGATACCAGACGTTCAAAATTGTAACTGTTAAGGACTATCTTGCCTTTTGTTCAGGCAAGGGCATTATATGTCCACAATAGATTACAGGATGCATATCTGCATATTCCGATTCATCCAGATCATTATCAGTCCTGAGATTCTCTTTTCTGGACAAGCATTACCAGTTTTGTGGCTCTGCCGTTTTGGCGCTAGCTACAGCTCCAAGAATTTTTACAAAGGATCTCGGTGGCCCTTCTGTCTTGTAATCAGAGAACAGGGTATTGTGGTATTTCCTTATTGGACGATATCTTGGTACTTGCTCAGTCTTTACAGTTAGCAGAATCTCATACGAATCGACTTGTGTTGTTTCTTCAAGATCATGGTTGGAGGATCAATTTACCAAAAGTTCTTTGATTCCTCAGACAAGGGTACCTTTCTGGGTTTCCAGTATAGATTCAGTGTCCATGACTCTGTCTTTAACAGACAAGAGACGTCTAAATTGATTTCAGGCTTGTCGAAACCTTCAGTCACAATCTTTCCCTTCGGTAGCCTTATGCATGGAAATTCTAGGTCTTTATGACTGCTGCATCGGACGCGATCCCCTTTGCTCATTTTCACATGCGACCTCTTCAGCTCTGTATGCTGAATCAATGGTGCAAGGGATTACACAAAGATATCTCAATTAATATCTTTAAAACCGATTGTACGACACTCTCTAACGTGGTGGACAGATCACCATCGTTTAATTCAGGGGGCTTCTTTTGTGCTTCCGACCTGGACTGTAATTTCAACAGATGCAAGTCTCACGGGTTGGGGAGCTGTGAAGGGATCTCTGACGGCACAAGGAGTTTGGGAATCTCAGGAGGTGAGATTACCGATCAATATTTTGGAACTCCGTGCAATTTTCAGAGCTCTTCAGTCTTGGCCTCTTCTGAAGAGAGAATCGTTCATTTGTTTTCAGACAGACAATGTCACAACTGTGGCATACATCAATCATCAAGGAGGGACTCACAGTCCTCTGGCTATGAAAGAAGTATCTCGAATTTTGGTTTGGGCGGAATCCAGCTCCTGTCTAATCTCTGCGGTTCATATCCCAGGTATAGACAATTGGGAAGCGGATTATCTCAGTCGCCAAACGTTGCATCCGGGCGAATGGTCTCTTCACCCAGAGGTATTTCTTCAGATTGTTCAAATGTGGGAACTTCCAGAAATAGATCTGATGGCGTCTCATCTAAACAAGAAACTTCCCAGGTATCTGTCCAGATCCCGGGATCCTCAGGCGGAGGCAGTGGATGCATTATCACTTCCTTGGAAGTATCATCCTGCCTATATCTTTCCGCCTCTAGTTCTTCTTCCAAGAGTTATCTCCAAGAATCTGAAGGAATGCTCGTTTGTTCTGCTGGTAGCTCCGCATGGCCTCACAGGTTTTGGTATGCGGATCTGGTCCGGATGGCCTCTTGCCAACCGTGGACTCTTCCGTTAAGACCAGACCTTCTGTCGCAAGGTCCTTTTTTCCATCAGGATCTGAAATCCTTAAATATTAAAGGTATGGAGATTGAACGCTTGATTCTTGGTCAAAGAGGTTTCTCTGACTCTGTGATTAATACTATGTTACAGGCGCGTAAATCTGTATCTAGAGAGATATATTATAGAGTCTGGAAGACTTATATTTCTTGGTGTCTTTCTCATCATTTTTCTTGGCATTCTTTTAGAATACCGAGAATTTTACAGTTTCTTCAGGATGGTTTAGATAAGGGTTTGTCCGCAGTTCCTTGAAAGGTCAAATCTCTGCTCTTTCTGTTCTTTTCACAGAAAGATTGCTATTCTTTCCTGATTTCATTGTTTTGTACAAGCTTTGGTTCGTATAAAACCTGTCATTAAGTCAATTTCTCCTCCGTTGGAGTTTGAATTTGGTTCTGGGGGCTCTTCAAGCTCCTCCGTTTGAACCTATGCATTCATTGGACATTAAATTACTTCTTGGAAAGTTTTTGTTCCTTTTGGCAATCTCTTCTGCCAGAAGAGTTTCTGAATTATCTGCTCTTTCTTGTGAGTCTCCTTTTCTGATTTTTCATCAGGATAAGGCGGTGTTGCGAACTTCTTTTGAATTTTTACCTAAAGTTGTGAATTCCAACAACATTAGTAGAGAAATTGTGGTTCCTTCATTATGTCCTAATTCCTAAGAATTTCTAAGGAGAAATCGTTGCATTCTTTGGATGTTGTTAGAGCTTTGAAATATTATGTTGAAGCTACTAAGTCTTTCCGAAAGACTTCTAGTCTATTTGTTATCTTTTCTGGTTTTAGAAAAGGCCAGAAAGCTTCTGCCATTTCTTTGGCATCTTGGTTGAAATCTTTAATTAATCTTGCCTATGTTGAGTCGGTAAAACTCCGCCTCAAAGGATTACAGCTCATTCTACTAGGTCAGTTTCTACTTCCTGGGCGTTTAGGAATGACGCTTCGAGTTGATCAGATTTGCAAAGCAGGCAACTTGGTCCTCTTTGCATACTTTTTACTAAAATTCTACCATTTTGATGTATTTTCTTCTCTAAGCAGTTTTTGGTAGAAAAGTACTTCAGGCAGCGGTTTTCAGTTTGAATCTTCTGCTTATGTTTTTCATTAAACTTTATTTGGGAGTGTGGATTATTTTCAGCAGGAATTGCTGTCTTTATTTATCCCTCCCTCTCTAGTGACTCTTGTGTGGAAAGATCCACATCTTGGGTAATCATTATCCATACGTCACTAGCTCATGGACTCTTGCTAATTACATGAAAGAAAACATAATTTATGTAAGAACTTACCTGATAAATTCATTCTTTCATATTAGCAAGAGTCCATGAGGCCCGCCCTTTTTTTTGTGGTGGTTATGATTTTTGTATAAAGCACAATTATTCCAATTCCTTTTTTTATATGCTTTCGCACTTTTTTATCACCCCACTTCTTGGCTATTCGTTAAACTGAATTGTGGGTGTGGTGAGGGGTGTATTTATAGGCATTTTGAGGTTTGGGAAACTTTGCCCCTCCTGGTAGGAATGTATATCCCATACGTCACTAGCTCATGGACTCTTGCTAATATGAAAGAAATGAATTTATCAGGTATGTTCTTACATAAATTATGTTTTTGTTCGTCCTTCCTGGACTGTAGTCTCAACAGATGCAAGTCTTTCAGGTTGGTGAGCTGTCTGGGGGTCTCTCACAGCACAAGGGGTTTGGAATCCTCTAGAGGCGAGGTTACCAATCAATATCTTAGAACTCTGTGCTATTTTCAGAGCTCTTCAGGCTTGGCCTCTATTAAAGAGAGAACTTTTCATTTGCTTTCAGACAGACAATATCACAACTGTGGCATATGTCAATCATCATGGAGGGACTCGCAGTCCTTTAGCAATGAAAGAAGTATCACGGAGTATCACTCCTGTCTAATTTCTGCGATTCATAATCCCAGTGTAGACATTGGGAAGCGGATTATCTCAGCTGTCAGACTTTGCATCCGGGGGAGTCGTTTCTTCATCCATATGTATTTTTTCAGATTGTACTGTCAGTATATGGCCGGGTTATAATACAATGTATTTAATAATTATTCTTTAAAACAAACCCCCAATAAAATGCATATACGAAACAATTAAAATTAATATAAATTCCTAAATTCTTTATATTAGTTAAAATTTATAGACACATTGAATTATATTTATAGAAAACCAGATATGAATCAAACTATACACTTATGCTGTTACAATATTCTTTACAAAGCAAACCACCTTTTTCTCTGAGCTGAAATAAACTCTTTAGCAGCAATAAGGCAAATTCTAAAATATATGTATATATATATATAGAGAGAGAGAGAGAGAGAGAGAGAGAGCAAATAACTTAATAAGCCCCAGAGAGAATTTACTCTTATTAATAAGCCTGACCTAGAAATATGAAATACAAAGGACCTTTGTTTAGTAAATAAATGATTTAGCAATAGTGACTAGTTTTAAACTAAACAGGGCTATGAAACACAAGTTTAAAATACAAATTGTGACCTTTTAAATTTACTAACTGCAATTAGACTGTAGCAATAATGAATGTATTTCTTTATACTTTACCAGTTCACCAGTCTGAGAATTCAGTTAATATCCAAATATGTCTATCATCATATGTTTAGAGGAATTATGCATATTTGTAAGAGAATTAATCTTGATAGCCTCTTATCCACAAAGAGTGTCCCAACGTATTTGTCTTACAGAAAATTGTGTTTGCACACTGATCCTTCTATAAGCAAAGATGGGCAGCAGGCAGGATTCCAAAAGTAGTTACCAACCAAAAATGTTTCCACCAAGATCCCTCTCTCTTTGTGCAGGGAGTTTTTGTCTGGGACAAAATTCCTCCTCACTTCTTAATCATTCGATAGATTTGGATACGCACTTTTCTCTGATTGGCTACTGGGAAATTTCATTTTCAACAGCCAAATGCCTTTTGGCTGTAATACTGGATTTAGGCCATCGGGGGCAGCAGACAGAGACAAACAGTTTCATTCAAATATTGCTGCAGTTCAATTATCTAATCTATAAAATGTTTATCAAATACACTATTTCTTTATATTAATAAACCTGTCTGGTCATATGCTTAATATACATGTATCATATTTTGTCATTTTTCCGTATTATTTTAATATGAAACATCAGTATTATTTCTAACATCATATTACTATCTTAAAATCCATTTAAAGTTGCATTTGATTATTTTCTTATATTCATATAAAAACGCAGCATATTTCACATTCAGTACACCTCTTTCTGATTGCGTAAAACATATGACACAATTTATGGGACAACCACACGTGTATTTGTTAGATGCCTGAAAAATAAAAAGAATAGGTTTTTTATATTTTTCATTTAGCAGACATTCACATTTAATATTATGCATACAGACAATTTCATATCAATTTATGCGTATCTATTTAATAGTCTGAGGCACATATTTAATGTTTGAAAACTATATATATGATTTGTCCAAACTTCGGATCCTTAAGACTTCTATGTTTTCAAAAATACATATAATAAGACATAGAAATCTGGATTCTTATGTTTTCAGCTTCCAATATTACCCTTCTTAGGCATAGAAAATCTCCCAGATTTTTATGTTCATATTTAATATTTGTCTGAATATATACACATATATTCATTTGAGTATCTTAACTACATGAAGATTATATATATAATTTGTTATCAAAAGTACAAAGGTTAAGATATTTTGAAATCTTAATTCTTGGCTTCTATGCTTCCAAGGAACAGATGGCTGGGCAGGATAGCTCAACAGGGGATCATTTAACATGTAGATGGTAAAAGCTACAATTCCTTGAACATGTTTGTAGATTCAACCATTCTCACAGATGGACCATCTATTCCCCATAGGGGGCCTATGAGTTCATTACCCATCTTGGGCAGGAAGCCCATATATGGGCATACACCTCTGAGGCTCCATCATGCTAATATTCACTTTGAAGTAGACCACTGGTTTTATTTATATAACAGTCTAAGCCATTGTTCTTTCTGAAATAACTATGCAAACAATTTCCTTGATGAATGAGAGAGGAGGGCTGGTTTACACAGCCAAGAATCATTTGGCAGAGTAAATACAACTGCTGTAACCAGTTTCATGGCGCTCTATGCATTGGTGCAGTGGGTTGAAACTTTGGACAGATTAAACAACCTTGACAGTAGGTTTGAACATCTTTCAACATGTGCGGCCTAAAGGTATAATCACGCAATATTTTATACATGAGTTTGGCACCACGATGGCCAGATTTGGGAGCATCATGGGCATGTTGAAGCATGAGACCTCTGAACTTTGTGGGTACCACCCATTGCTGGATGCCAGTTTTGGAGGTTCTAATTGACAAACCATCCTGTAACTTGAATTGTGATCTGGACTCCATTAAGATTCTAAGATCTTCCTTACCAATACAATCATCTTTTGAGATGGGGTTGCTTTCAGGATCTTCTATGTGTTTATAGACGATGCCTACAATGGGGTCTTCTTTTTGACTAGTGATCAGGTCCTCACTAGGAGAATCCTGGCTCCATTGTACCAGGTTAGGCTCACTCTGTTGTTTAGCCTGGTTTCTGGTAATGGCTTCTACATGAATTGCACCCATTAAAGGGACAGTCAACACCAGAATATTTGTTGTTTAAAAAGATAGATAATCCCTTTATTACCCATTCCCCAGTTTTGCAAAACCAACACTGTTATATTAATACACTTTTCTCTTGTTAAGTGTATCCAGTCCACAGATCATCCATTACTTATGGGATATTCTCCTTCCCAACAGGAAGTTGCAAGAGTTCACCCACAGCAGAGCTGCTATATAGCTCCTCCCCTAACTGCCATACCCAGTCATTCTCTTGCAACTCTCAACGTAGATGGAGGTCGTAAGAGGAGTGTGGTGTTTTATACTTAGTTTATTTCTTCAATCAAAAGTTTGTTATTTTTAAATGGTACCGGAGTGTACTGTTTATCTCAGGCAGTATTTAGAAGAAGAATCTGCCTGCATTTTCAAAAAATATGATCTTAGCAGAAGTAACTAAGATCCATGGCTGTTCTCACATATTATGAGGAGTGAGGTAACTTCAGAGAGGGAATGGCGTGCAGGTTTTCCTGCAATAAGGTATGTGCAGTTAATATTTTTCTAGGGATGGAATTTGCTAGAAAATGCTGCTGATACCGGAGTAATGTAAGTAAAGCCTTAAATGCAGTGATAGCGACTGGTATCAGGCTTATTAATAGAGATACATACTCTTATAAAAGTGTAATTTAAAACGTTTGCTGGCATGTTTAATCGTTTTTTATATATATTTGGTGATAAAACTTATTGGGGCCTAGTTTTTTCCACATGGCTGGCTTAAATTTTGCTTAGAAACAGTTTCCTTAGGCTTTCCACTGTTCTAATATGAGTGGGAGGGGCCTATTTTAGCGCTTTTTTGCGCAGTTAAAATTACAAAATGAATCATCCAGCTTCCCTCAGCAGTCCCATGAATACTACAGGACATCTCTAAAGGGCTAAAAAGGCTTCCAAAATCGTTTATAGGGAAGGTAATCCACAGCACAGCTGTGGCAGTTTTGTTGTGTCTGTTAAAAAACGTCTATGTCGTTTTTTTGATCCGTTTTTGCATTAAGGGGTTAATCATCCATTTGCAAGTGTTAACTTATTACATATACTGTAAAAATTTCGTTTGATTTACTGCCTTTTTTCACTGTTTTTCAAATTTTGACAAAATTTGTTTCTCTTAAAGGCACAGTAACGTTTTTTATATTTGCTTGTTAACTTGATTTAAAGTGTTTTCCAAGCTTACTAGTCTCATTACTAGTCTGTTCAAACATGTCTGACATAGAGGAAGCTCCTTGTTCATTATGTTTAAAAGCCATGGTGGAACCCCATCTTAGAATGTGTACCAGATGTACTGATTTCATGTTAGGCAATAAAGATAATTTTTTGTCTTGAAAAACATTATCACCAGAGGATTCTGTCGAGGGGGAAGTTATGCCAACTAACTCTCCCCACGTGTCAGACCCTTTGACTCCCGCTTCAGGGACTCACGCTCAAATGGCGCCAAGTACATCAAGGGCGCCCATAGCGTTTATTTTACCAGAGGATTCTGTCAAGGGGGAAGTTATGCCGACTAACTCTCCCCACGTGTCAGACTCTTCGACTCCCGCTTCAGGGACTCACGCTCAAATGGCGCCAAGTACATCAAGGGCGCTCATAGCGTTTATTTTACAAGACATAGCGAAAGTTATGAATAATACTCTGGCAGCGGTATTAGTCAGACTACCTGAAATTAAAGGAAAGCAAGATAGCTCTGGGGGTAGATACAGAGCATACAGATGCGTCAAGAACCATGTCTGATACTGCCTCACAATATGCAGAAGCTGAGGGGAGCTTCAGTCTGTGGGTGATATTTTTGACTCAGGGAAGATGATTTAACCCGATTCCGATATTTCTACATTTAAAATTTATGCTTGAGATCCTCCACTTGTTGCTCAGGGAGGTTTTAGCGGCTCTGAATGACTGTGTTACAATCACAGTGCCAGAGAAATTGTGTAGACTGAATAAATATTATGCAGTGCCGGTGTGTACTGATGTTTTTCCAATACCTAAAGAGGTTTACAGAAATTATTAATAAGGAATGGGATAGACCAGGTGTGCCGTTCTCTTCCCCTCCTATTTTTAGAAAAATGTTTCTAATAGATGCCACCACACGGGACTTATGGCAGACAGTCCCTAAGGTGGAGAGAAGAGTTTCTACTCTAGCTAAGCGTACCACTATCCCTGTCGAGGACAGTTGTGCTTTTTTAGATCCAATGGATAAAAAATTAGAGGGTTACCTTAGGAAAATGTTTATTCAACAAGGTTTTATCCTGCAGCCCTTGCATGCATTGCTCCTGTCACTGCTGCGGCGGCGTTCTGGTTGGAGTCTCTGGATGAGGCTTTACAGGTAGCGACTCCATTGAATGAATATACTTGTCAAGCTTAGAGCACTTAAGCTAGCCAATTTCTTTGTTTCTGATGCCTTTGTTCATTTGATTAAACTAACGGCTAAGAATTCTGTTTTTACTATACTGGCGCGCAGTGCGCTATGGCTTATATTATGGTCAGCTGTCGTGACTTTAATAAATAAGCTACTTAACTTCCCTTCAAGGGGCAGACCCTATTAGGGCCTGGTTTGAAGGAGATCATTGCTAATATCACTGGAGGAAAAGGTCATGCCCTTCCTCAGGACAGGTCCAAATCAAGGGCCAAAAAAGTCTAATTTTCGTGCCTTTCGAAACTTCAAGGCAGGTGTGGCATCAACTTCCTCTAAGGCAAATCAAGAGGGAACTTTTGCTCAGTCCATGACGGTCTGGAGACAACCGGACCTGGAACAAAGATAAGCAGGCCAAGGAGCCTGCTGCTGCCTCTTAGACAGCATGAAGGAACGGTCCCCTATCCGGTAACGGATCCTGTAGGGGGCAGACTTTCATTTTTCGCCTAGGCGTGGGCAAGAGATGCCCAGGATCCCTGGGCATTGGAAATTATATCCCAGAGATATCTTCTGGATTTCAAAGCTTCCCCTCCGAAAAAGGGGAGATTTTACCTTTCACAATTATCTGCACACCAGATAAAGAAAGAGGCATTCTTACATTGTGTACGAGACCCATCCAGTTCCAAGACAGGAACAGGGACAGAGTTTTTCTCAAATCTGTTTGTGGTTCCCAAGGAGAGGGAACCTTCAGACCTATTTTGGATTTAAAGATCTTAAACAAATTCCTTAGAATTCTATCATTTAAGATGGAAACTATTCGTACCATCTTAACTATGATCCAGGAAAGTCAATAGAGGACTACAATGGATTTGAAGGATGCTTATCCTCACATAACGATGCATAAGGATCACCATCGTTTTTCAGGTTTGCCTTTCTAGACAGGCATTACCAGTTTGATGCTCTTTCCTTTGGGTTAACTACAGTCCCAAGAATCTTTATGGAGGTTCTGGGGTCGCTTTGGCGGTCCTTAGGCTGCGGGGCATAGAAGTGGCCCCTTATTTAGGCGTCGAACATCCAAATTGCCAAGTCTCATACGGATGTAGTACTGGCATTTCTGAGATCACAGGGGTGGAAAGTGAACAAGGAAAGAGTTCTCTATCCCCAATCTCAAGGGTTTCCTTCCTAGGGACTCTGATAGATTCTGCAGAAATGAAAATTTACCTGACGGAGTCCAGGTTGTCAAAGTTTCTAAATTACTGCCATGTTCTTCATTCCATCCGCGCCCTTCGGTGGCTCGGTACATGAATGTAATCGGCCTAATGGTAGCGGCAAGGGACATAGTACCGTTTGCACGCCTATATTTCAGACCGCTGCAACTATGCATGCTCAGTCAATGGAACGGGGATTACACAGATTTGTCCCCTTCTTAAATCTGGACCAAGAGGCCAGAGATTCTCTTCTCTGGTGGCTATCTCGGGTCCATCTGTCCAAGGGTATGACCTTCCGCAGGTCAGATGGGACAGTTGTTACAACAGATGCCAGCCTTTTAGGTTGGGATACAGTCTGGGACTCCCTGAAGACTCAGGGATAGTGGACTCAGGAGGAGACCCTCCTTCTAATAAATATTCTGGAACTGGGAGCGATATTCCATGCTCTTCAGGCTTGGCCTCAGTTAGCAACTCTGAGGTACATCAGATTTAGTCGGACAATATCATGACTGTGGCTTACATCAACCATCAAGGGGGAACAGAAGTTCCCTAGCGATGTTAGAAGTCTTAAAATAATTCACTGACAGAGACTCTCTCTTGTCTATCAGCTCTCCATATCCCAGGTGTTGAGAACTGGGAGGTGGATTTTCTAAGTCGTCAGACTTTTCTCCCGGGGAAGTGGGAATTCCCTCCGGAGGTCTTTGCACAAGATTAAGCAGGAGAGTGCTTTGGTGTTTTTAACAGCGCCTGTGTGGCCACGCAGGACCTGGTATGCAGATCTGGTGGACATGTCTTTCTTTCCATCATGGTCTCTGCTTCTGAGACAGGACCCTCTACCTCAGGGTCCTTTCAACCATCTAAATTAAACTTCTCTGAGATGGACTGCCTGGAGACTGAACGCTTGATGTTATCAAAGCATGGCTTCTCCGAGTCAGTCATTGATACCTTAATACAGGCATGAAAGCCTGTTACTATGAAAATTTAACATGTATATAGCATAAATATCTTATTGATATGAATCCAAGCGTTACTCATGGAGTAAAGTCAGGATTCCCAGGATACTATCTTTTCTCCAAGATGATTTTGAGAAAAGGGTTGTCAGCTGGTTCCTTAAAAGGACAGATTCCTACTCTGTCTATTCTTTTGCACAAGCGTCTGGCAGATACTCCAGACGTTCAGGCATTTTGTCAGGCTTTGGTTAGAACCAAGCCTGTGTCTAAACCTGTTGCTCCGCCATGGAGCTTAAACCTGATTATTAAGGTTCTTCAAGGAGTTCCGTTTGAACCTCTTCATTCTATTGATATCAAACTTTTTATCTTGGAAAGTTCCTTTTTGGTAGATATTTCCTCGTCTCGTAGAGTCTCCGAGTTATCTGCTTTACAATGTGATTCTCCTTATCTGGTCCTCCATACGGATAAGGTAGTCCTGCGTATCAAAACTGGTTTTTTTTACCTAAGGTGGTATCTAACAAGAATATCACTCAAGAGAGTGTTGTTCCATTCTTGTATCCTAATCCTTCTTCAAAGATGGAACGTCTATTACACAATTTGGACGTGGTTCGTGCTCTAAAGTTTTACTTACAAGCTACTTCAGATTTTCATCAAACATTTACTTTGTTTGTTGTCTACTCTGGACAGAGGAGAGGTCAAAAGACTTCAGCAACCTCTCTTTCTTTTTGGTTAAAAGCATAATTCGTTTAGCTTATGAGACTGCTGGACAGCAGCCTCCTGAAGGGATTACAGCTCATTTTACTAGAGCTGTGGCTTTCACTTGGGCCTTTTTAAAATGAGGCTTCTGTTGAACAGATTTACAAGACGGCGTCTTGGTCTGCGCTTCATACTTTGCTTCTTCGGAGGCTATTTTTGGGAGAAAGGATTTTTTTCAGGCAGTGGTACCTTCCGTTTAAGTATCTGCCTTGTCCCTCCCTTCATCCGTGTACTTTAGCTTTGGTATTGGTATCCCATAAGTAATGGATGATCCGTGGACTGGATACACTTAACAAGAGAAAACATAATTTATGCTTACCTGATAAATTTATTTCTCTTGTAGTGTATCCAGTCCACGGCCCGCCCTGTCATTTTAAGGCAGGTATTTTTTTTCATTTAAACTACAGTCACCACTGCACCCTATGGTTTTTCCTTTCTCTGCATGTTTTTGGTCGAATGACTGGATATGGCAGTTAGGGGAGGAGCTATATAGCAGCTCTGCTGTGGGTGAACTCTTGCAACTTCCTGTTGGGAAGGAGAATATCCCATAAGTAATGGATGATCCGTGGACTGGATACACTACAAGAGAAATAAATTTATCAGGTAAGCATAAATTATGTTTTTACTTCTGTGACTAACTTATGTCTAAGTTTTTTCTGACCGCCCCTAATCACATGACTTTTAGTTATTATCTATTGACTTGCATTTTAGCCAATTAGTGCAGTGTCTGCCACTAGCCACGAGCGTGATCACAATGCTATCTATATGGCCTACATGAGCTTACTCTCCCCTTCTGTGAAAAGTAAATAAAATAGAGGCGGCCTTTAAGGGCTTAGAAATTATCATATGTGCCTTCCTAGGTTTGCTTTCAACTAGAATACCAAGAGAACAAAGCAAAATTGTTGATAAAAGTAGATTGGAAAGTTGTTTAAAATTACATGCCTTATTTGAAAAATGAAAGTTTTTTTTGGAATTGACTGTCCCTTTAAGTGGTCAATATTAAGGAGTTCTCCAGTTATGGTTCCTTGTTTGGCTAATGAATCCGCAAGATCATTGTCTTCCTTATCAGGACCTAGAACCTTGGAATAACCCTTGATCTTTTTCCAGTGTATGGTTAAATCATTGGACACCACTAGATTATCAATCAGTTGATCTCTTTACTATAAATGGATCATATTTTGTTATTTTTCCTGATTATTTTAATATGAAATATCAGTATTATTTCTAACATCATATTATTATTATCTTAAAATCCATTTAAAGTTGCATTTGATTATTTTCTTATATTCATATAAAAACGCAGCATATTTCACATTCAGTACACCTCTTTCTAAATGCGTAAAACATATGACACAATTTATGGGACACCCACACGTGTATTTGTTAGATGCCTGAAAAATAAAAAGAATAGGTTATTTATATTTTTCATTTAGCAGACATTCACATTTAATATTATATGAACAGACAATTTCATATCAATTTATTCATATCTAGTATTTAATAGTCTGAGGCACATATTTAATGTTTGAAAACTATATATATGATATGTCCAAACTTTGGATCCTTAAGACTTCTATGTTTTCAAAAATACATAGGTTAAGACATGTTGAAATCTAGATTCTTATGTTTTCAGCTTCCAATATTACCCTTCTTAGGCATAGACAATCTCCCAGATTTTTATGTTCATATTTAATATGTGTCTGAATATATACACATATATTCGTTTGAGTATCTTAACTACATGATGATTATATAGATAATTTGTTATCAAAAGTACATAGGTTAATATATTTTGAAATCCTAATTCTTGGCTTCTATGCTTCCAAGGAACACATGGCTGGGCAGGATGCGTATGTAGCTCAACAGGGGATCATTTAACATGTAGATGGTAAAAGCTACAATTCCTTGAACGTGTTTGTAGATTCAACCATTCTCACAGATGGACCATCTATTCCCCACAGGGGGCCTATGAGTTCATTACCCATCTTGGGCAGGAAGCCCATATATGGGCATACACATCTGAGGCTCCATCATGCTAATATTCACTTTGAAGTAGACCACTGGTTTTATTTATATAACAGTCTAAGCCTTTGTTCTTTCTGAAATAACTATGCAAACAATTTCCTTGATGAATGAGAGAGGAGGGCTGGTTTACACAGCCAAGAATCATTTGGCAGAGTAAATACAACTGCTGTAACCAGTTTCATGTATAATGAATCCTGTGGTCTTAACAAACATATACAGGTAGCCCTCAGTTTACGCCGGGGTTAGGTTCCAGAAGGAATGGTTGTAAATCGAAACCGTTGTAAATTGAAACCCAGTTTATAATGTAAGTCAATGGGAAGTGAGGGAGATGGCCCCCCTCCAAATTGTCATAAGTAACACCTAATACATTATTTTTAAAGCTTTGAAATGAAGACTTTAAATGCTAAACAGCATTATAAGCCTAATAAAATAATCACACAACACAGAATATATAATTAAACTAAGTTAAATGAACAAAAACATTTGCTAAACAGCGTTATAAACCTAATAAAATAATCACACAACACAGACTTCACTTGCATTTTTCTGCAAACAGTTCTTTCTATGCATTCCAATCTGGACTGATTTATAGACAGGAAGATCTTTTTCCTTTGAAATCTGCTCGATAGCTCAGGTCTGGTTAAACTGATTAATTTCAGCTTGCTTGGCTTTGCTGCAACACAAGCGGACAGCTCCACCTACTGGCTATTTTAATAAATGCACTGCTTAATGCTTTTCAATAGCAGTCACATGACTGGAAAAAAAGGTTGTTATTCTGAAACTGTGTAAATTGAACCGTTGTAAAATGAGGGCCACCTGTATATATTAAATAATATATATATATATATATATATATATACATATATATTATTTATTAATCTTCACAGATACCCTGACAGTACAGATGTGGGGTCTTCCAGAAATAGAGCTGATGGCTTCCCATATAAACAGGAAACTTCCCAGATACCTTTCCAGGTCCAGGGATCCTCAGGCAGAGATGGTCGATGCGTTAGCAGTTCCTTGGTCTTACCAACTTGCTTATATTTTTCTGCCTCTAGTTCTTCTTCCAAGGGTGATCTCCAAGATCATAATGGAACAATTATATGGGTTTCTGATAGCACCAGCATGGCCTTACAGGTTTTGGTATGCGGATTTTGTCCGGATGTCCAGTTGCCAACCTTGGTCACTTCCTTTAAGGCCAGACCTTCTGTCTGAAGGGCCATTTTTTCCATCAGGATCTCAAATCACGAAATTTGAAGGTATGGAAATTGAACATTTAGTGCTTAGTCATAGAGGTTTCTCTTACTCAGTGATTAATACTATGTTGCAGGCTCGTAAGTCTGTTTCAACGAAGATTTATTATCGGATTTGGAAAAAATATATTTCATGGTGTTCTTCTCATAAATTCTCTTGGCATTCTTTTAGAATTCCTAGAATTTTACAGTTTCTTCAGGACGGTTTGGATAAAGGTTTATTGAAGGGACAAATCTCTGCTCTTTCTGTTTATTTCATAGAAAGATTGCTAAACTTCTTTATATTCACTGTTTTGTTCAGGCTTTGGTCCGTATCAAGCCTGTTATTAAATCTATTTCTCCTCCATGGAGTCTTAATTTGGTTTTGAAGGTTTTGCAGGCTCCTCCTTTTGAGCCGATGCATTCTTTGGATATTAAACTACTTTCTTGGAAAGTATTGTTCCTTTTGGCTATCTCTTCTGCTAGAAGAGTTTCTGAATTGTCTGCTCTATCTTTTGAGTCTCCTTTTCTGATTTTTCATCATGATAAAGCTGTTTTGCGGACTTTGTTTAAATTTCTTCCTAAGGTTGTGAATTCTAACAACTTTAGTAGGGAAATTGTTGTTCCTTCCTTGTGTCCGAATCCTAAGAATTCTCTTGAAAAATCATTACACTCTTTCGATGTGGTAAGGGCTTTGAAATACTATGTTGAGGCTACTAAGGATTTCAGGAAGACTTCTAGTCTATTTGTTGTCTTTTCTGGTTCTAGGAAAGGTCAGAAAGCCTCTGCTATTTCTTTGGCACCTTGGTTAAAGCTTTTGATTCACAAGGCTTATTTGAGGCGGGACAGTCTCCACCTCAGAGAATTACAGCTCATTCTACTAGATCACTACTTAGGCTTTTAAGAATGAAGCTTCAGTTGATCAGATTTGCAAAGCAGCAACTTGGTCTTCTTTGCATACATTTACTAAATTTTACAATTTTGATGTATTTGCTTCTTCTGAAGCAGTCTTTGGTAAAAAGTTCTTCAGGCAGCTGTCTCAGTTTAATTCATCTGCTTATATTTTAAGTTTTTTTCTTTAAATTTTTAGAAAAACTTATTTTTTGTTTGTATTTAATTTATCAGCAGAAATAGCTGTTTTTATTGTATCCCTCCCTCTCTAGTGACTCTTCTGTGGTTTTTCACATCTTGGGTATTTTATCCCATACGTCACTAACTCATGGACTCTTGCCATTTACATGAAATAAAACATTATTTATGTAAGAACTTACCTGATAAATTAATTTCTTTCATAATGGCAATAGTCCGTGAGGCCCACCCTGGTTGTGGTGGTTATATTTTTTTGTATAAAAGCACAATATTATTTTCCAGTTCCTCTTTTTTTGTATGTTTTTTTACTCCTTTTTACACCTCACTACTTGGCTATGCATTAAACTAAGGTGTGAGTGTGGTGGGAGGTGTATTTATAGGCATTTTGAGGTTTGAGAAACTTTGCCCCCTCCTGGTAGGAATGTATATCCCAAAGTCACTAGCTCATGACATTATGAAAGAAATTAATTTATCAGGTAAGTTCTTACATAAATTATGTTTTTAAAAAATATGGAGCCATATGGTGGCGGTATAAAGATGATGTGTTTGGTGTATGGTGGGGCAACGTGGAATCCGTATTGCCTTTTGTGAGAGAACTTAACATTATTGTGAGGGGTTTAGAGTTTACTGTTAGCTATAGTGAAGAATCTATCATTTTTGGATACTAGGATATATAAAGCAGGTCATCATTTGGAATTTGACCTATATGTAAAATAAACTGATAAAACACCTTATTACAGTATAACAGCTTCCAACATAGACAATTAGTGGATTCATTACCTAAAAGTCAGCTGCTTAGGGTTAACAGAATTGTGAGTGACAAAAACAAGCAGGAAATTAGGTTAAAGGAATTTACAAAAAAAATTACTGATAGGGATTATCCACCCAATCTTCTACGTACTACTATTGATGATTTGAACAAGCCCAGAGAAACAGCTCATAAAAATAATGAAAATAGAATGGTTTGTGTTAGCCAATATAGCCCTTTGAGTGACAAAATCTCTAGATTAAGGGATGTTGATAGTTATAAAAGGCTTAAACAAAATCCTCTCTTTGATATACAGAGAGAAATTACAGCAATATTAAAGAAAGCCCTTGATGGAGGGATAATTGATAAAAAATCTGGCAGATTTCCTGTATGTTTCCTCTCCTCATAATCCAATCTTCTATACTGTCCATAAGGTCCATAAGGACAACCAGAGGCCACCAGGGAGGCCCATAGTCTCGAGTGTTGATTCTGTATATACCAATATATACACATTTATTTACAAAATACTGCAACCAGAGGTGATGAGAATGTTCAGTTATCTTAAAGACATTAACCATTTTTTGGAAAAAGCAAAAGCTCTGGAATTTCCTAATGATAAATATCTTTTTTTTCACTATGGATGTGAGAAGTTTATGTACTTCAATAAAACATGAAACTGGCATATCTATTATTAAGAAAAATCTATTAGTGAACAAACGATATTCATATGAACAAGCAAACTTTATAGAGGAACTCATGAGACTATACTGGAACTATTTCTTGTTTCAGGACGAGTGGTTTGTGCAGACTAAGGGGACGGCAATGGGTTCCAATGTTGCCCCATCTTACGCCAACCTCTTCATTAATAAATTTGAGGAAAACATCATCTATGAGAACAGTTGTTTTAAAAAATATGGAGCGATATGGTGGCGGTAAATAGATGATGTGTTTGGCGTATGGTGGGGCAACGTGGAATCCTTATTGCATTTTGTGAGAGAACTAAACATTATGTTGAGGGGTTTAGAGTTTACTGTTAGCTATAGTGAAGAAGAATCAATATCATTTTTGGATACTAGGATATATAAAGCAGGTCATCATTTGCAATTTGACCTATATGTAAAAGAAACTGATAAAAACACCTTATTACAGTATAACAGCTTCCATCCTAGACAATTAGTGGATTCATTACCTAAAAGTCAGCTGCTAGGGGTTATCCACCCAATCTTCTACGTACTGCTATTGATGATTTGAACAAGCCCAGAGAAACAGCTCATAAAAGAAAAGAAAATAGAATGTTTTTTGTTAGCCAATATAGCCCTTTGAGTGACAAAATCTCTAGATTGATTAGACAGAATTGGCATATTCTTAAGGATTGTAATCAGGATATTGCTTTTTTCCAAGAACCTCCAGTAATGGCCCATAAAAGAGTGAGAAATTTCAGGAACCATTTAATAAAGACAGATGTGAGTCCTAGAAAGGAGCTTATACAGACCACTATAGGCAATAAGAGAACAGGTAATTACCCATGTTTAAACTGCAGGAGTTGCAGTTCCATTATAAGAGGTACAAATATTTACCATCCACACAGTGGAAGGAAATATAAATGGGTTCTATACCTGCGAGACCACTTTGTGATTTATTTAATTAAATGCCCCTGTTCTATGGTATATGTGGGTGAGACGACCCGTAAAGTTAAAGATAGAATGAGCCAACATCGCTCTAACAACAGGTGCAAAAACCTCTGTCCAAACACTTCCTCGATAAAGGCCATGGCGTCAGCCAACTTAGATGGCAGATCATTGACCATATTAAACCTAATCGGAATGGTATGGACAGAGAGCGCTTACTTAAACAAAAATAAATGTCGTGGATCCACAGACTGGAGACATTGGCCCCTAGGGGCCTTAATAGAGATTATGATCTTACCTGTTTCTTTTGAGATAAAGATCTACTCTGTTGCTTTTTTTTTTTTTTTTTTTTTTTTTTCAAAAGAGCTTTATTCAAGTATAATAAACATACAAAATAAAAAGCGGTCTCATAAGATAAAGATTATAAATGTACAAAGCAAAATAACCTGAACAGCGTGTCACATTCAATGAAATAACAATTTGAATCCGTGCAGTAAAGGTAAGTTTATATATAGCCAATGGTATCTCACTGAATCCCTGGCTGTAACAGCAAGTCCACAGCCATATTTTGTTTTCGTTCTCTGTTAAATACCCCTTCGGGTTGCACATAATGTCACTCCTGAGAATGGCGTAGAGTGTAAGTCCATAAAATTTTCTATGCAGTCCAGGTTCAGTGAAATTGAGTTCCTATTGCATTATACCTTAAAAAATTTGGAAGAACTTCGTGACTACAAAAGAATTTACAAATTTTAACATATTTTCCACCGTGAGGGCCACTATGCATCTACTCTGTTGCTTTTAAGTACATAGCTGTTGTATACTATTAATAGGCTTTTCTCACTAACTAACTGTTATAGAGACGTTGTAGCATCTGTTTCATGTTTTTAACAAATGTATATGTGTATACTATAAAAGATTTTAATTTCATGTAATTCTATTATGCTGCCACCAGATGGAGCAGGTGTTCCACTCTAGGCATATTTGCGCCAAAGAAAAGATTTAAAAGTAACTTTGTGATATTCATTGTATCAGGCATGAGTAAGGGGCTGTGACCCCGAAACGTCGCGTTTTTTTTCACTAATAAATTGCTAAAAGATATCTTGGAGTGCTGTGGACTTCATTTTATTCCTGTCTATTGTTTGGGGACTTAGCAGTGTCCTCTAGTCCTACGTGCACCCCTCCACTGCAATGCTGTACCTACTTTTGTTCTTCTAAAATAATTTCTCAGGGGGATCAAGGCCTCCCAGTGGAAGTTTCCTTCTGTCCCAGTTTCTAAAGAACTCTGAGAAGGCTCAATCACTTTTTCACTCATTGGCCCATATTTATCAAGCTTCGTACGGAGCTTGAAGGGCCGTGTTTCTGGCGAGTCTTCAGACTCGCTAGAAACACAAGTTATGAAGCAGCGGTCACAAAGACCGCTGCTCCATAACCTGTCCGCCTGCTCTGAGCAGGCGGACAGACATCACCAGAAATCAACCCGATCGAGTACGATCGGGTTGATTGACACCCCCCCTGCTGGCGGCCCATTGGCCGCGAGTCTGCAGGGGGCGACATTGCACCAGCAGCTCTTGTGAGCTGCTGGTGCAATGCTGAATATGGCGAGCGTATTGCTCGCCGTGTTCAGCGAGGTCTGGCAGTGTCGGCTCAGGTCCGCCAGACCTTGATAAATAGAGGCCAGTGTCTTGTAGATCTAGAACTCATGAAAGTAATAGTTTCAGTTCTGATTCCAGTACGTGGCCAGAGTTTTTATTCCAGTCTGTTCATAATTCCCAGGAAGAAAAAAAACGTTCAGGCCAATTCTGGTTTTAAAGACTCTAAACAAATTTATAAGAGTTTTATCTTTAGAATTGAAACAATTTAGACTATTCTCTCCCTTTTCTCAAGGATAATTTATGTCCAGTCCACAATAGGAGAGATAAGTCTAATATTTTGAGCCATTACCTAAATATATACCTTTAAAATCTCTGGGACCCCTTTACCCATTTCCCTAGACTTCTCTGGGCGGGCAATCTCCTTTCGCTCCTCCCAGTGTCGCAGACAGTTTTCCTCCCTCTGGTTAGTGTAGCATAAACAAGCAGAATAGAACAGTGAAACATAACTAATGAAACAAAACAATAACATAAACATTAAGATAAAACAATGTATATTGCTCACATGTTATCCACATAACAAACAGGTACATGGGTGCGTAATGTGCTGCACTACCGAACAAACAATAGGAGAAATAAGTCTAATATTTTAAACCATCACCTAAATAAATACCTTAAAATCTCCTATCTCAGGGACCCCTTTACCCATTTCCCTAGGATTCTCTAGGCGGGCCATCTCCTTTCGCCCCTCCCAGTGTTGCAGACAGTTTGCCTCCCTCTGGTTAGTGTAGCATAAACAAGCAGAATAAAACAGTTAAACATAACTATTGAAACAAAACAATAACATAAACATTAAGATAAAACAATGTATATTGCTCACATATGTTATCCACATAGCAAACAGGTACATGGGTGCGTAATGTGCTGCACTACAGAACAAACATTGGAAACTGGTAGTGAAAAAAGTGGTTCAATAAGTGGTTAAATAAAGTTTTATGTAGTTGTACTAAAGTATAAGATGGTCCAGACCCACTGATGAGGCGAGGACCCAGTCCAAGTGGAAACTACTAACAAATCCCTAATAATCCTCCCTCTCCTTTTGTATCTAAAAGTAAGTTTACTACCTTTTCAAGAAGTTACAATATGATATAATTGGCAGTACTTTTCTCTGGGTCTGATTAATAACAATTACAGAAAGCAAACATAATCATAAAAAAGAAACATAAGAGTTAGTGTATCAGTTACCAAATATACCCATCTTCTTTTGTAGCTGCTCGGTAGAGGCTGGGCTGATGTGGTTTTTCTCTCTCTGGATAGCCTCCTCTACAAGCCTAAGGTCTTTGGAAGCAGAATATGACAAAAGCGTGTTGGAGTGATGTCGATCAGGTTTTTGAACTTATCTTTGTGACCTTGGACAATTTTTACGTCTGAGGATGGCCAAGTTTTGGGTGTGTCTGGTCTGCAGCATCGGTCGACAGAGTGGAAGGTATATCAGGAGTCTCTAATTGTAGATGGTTGCAGACCTCCAAGATTTTAGTCACTTCCCTGAGACTGAGAAGTCTGCGCTCATGCAGAATATGTAGCCTAAATGGGAAGCCCCACCTATAGTTGATCTGGTGTTACCTCAAAAGTTAAGTTAGTGGGCGCAGTACAATTCTTCTTTGAAGTGTTCTCAGTCAAAGGTCCTGATAAAATTGAATTACAGACCTCTTAAAAGTCGGGTTTTCCTTGCTGCAGAGATAATGGCTTATTTTTCTGGAAAACTGAACATTTTGACGATAACATCCCTTGGTGGGGCATCTTCTTTGGGTTTGGCTCGTAACGCTCTGTGTGCTCTCTCCAACTGGAATCTGTCATCTCCTGTTTTCCCTGTTATGGCTTGGAACATTTAGTGTAGATAGCTTTCTAACTCAGCTGGAGTGACTGATTCTGGGATCCCTTTAAGTCTCAGATTGCATCTGATTTTCCAGGTCTTCCATCTTATCTTGGATATCAGTTATCATTTGCTGTTGAGAGGAGACCTGGTGGGTCAGAGCGTTTATTTCTTCTGATGCTGAAGTCTCAGTTTCTTTAAGAAAAGTAACTCTAGTTCCAATATCAAAAATATCTTGTTTGATGTCAGCTAAGCTGCTAGTTACTGTGTTCTGCAGGGTGTCAATTTTCTTTCCTATGGCATGGAGAGTCCACACATTTCAATTACTAGTGGGATATTCACTCCTGGCCAGCAAGAGGAGGCAAAGAGCACCCCAGTAGAGCTGTTAAGTGTCACTTCCCTTACCTATAATCTCCAGTCATTCTCTTTGCCTCTATCATGGGAGGATGTGCGAAGATAGTGTCTGAAGATATTTAATCCTTTTATGGGTACTTTCCCTGCAAGCAAGGATTGGGGTCTAGCTGTGTCCATGTCAATCTCTTTAGTAAGAGTAATGGTGGCTTTTAGCAGTTAAAAGACGGCGAGTTGGTCTTTGCTTAACTTATAACATTATTGCTACCCCTATTATAGAAAGCCAGGGTTGGTTACTCTGTCTTTTCTTTTCTACAGGTCCCTGGTAGAAGTGGAGGAATCTGCCATTCCTCAGAAGACGTTCCCTGCCTGACAGCAGGATCCACAGGTGTCAGGATTCTCCTTAAGTATCACTTGTTAACAAGAATTAGGGCTGCTGTACCTTTAACAACATTCTGCTTCACTTCCTGTTTCCTATAAAAGATTGCCACTCCTTTAGTTCATTGCTTGGTATTGAGTCAACCTTGATCCTATGCTCTCCTGACAATCTACAGATTACCCTTTTAGTGATTCAGCTTACTTGGAACCTCCTGCGCTGTTCACTCAGCTATTGTGTTCCTATTCAAGATTCTCCTGCTGCTACGATAACATCTGACATTCCGGCCGGATCTACAAGATCAATCCGCGGTGACGTCACACGCCAACGGGACCGATCAACCAGGCAATTGCCGCTGCTCACATCCACATCGGAACTCTAAGTTGGCATTGAAGCTACCTCTCAAAATCAATACTTGCCATCCGGCTCTGATAAGGTACCGCTCTCCCTCTCTTTTACTACAGTTATCCAAACTTAACATATACTCGCAGCTATCATCTTATAATCAATTACTACCAGCAGTATGTATGCTCAACTTAATTCAGCCTGTAGTTTTTTCAATCAGTCTCATTGTAACTTTCATTTTTTTATTAGAGTTCAGTAAGCTGATACTTTCTTGCTACAGTCTCTCAGCCTGTATTTTTTCTATAACTTCTGTCATTATTCCACACAAGTTTCATTCATTAAACTTAACTGCATTTCACTGTAGTAACTCACAGGTGGCAGTTCTAAGTTCTTGTTTATTTTTATTTGAAACTTATATCAACTGCTTAGAATTATACTTGGGACTCACGTTGTCATTCTGGTAACTTATGTGTTTTTCATATAATTCTAATCCACAATCCTAAACTTTTATCTCAGCAGCTGTGGTCTAATTGAAGTTTCTTCTTTGTTCTCTAGATAACTTTGTTTTCCAAACAGACTGTGACAGAATACCAAGCCTTTTTTGTAACATGGACCCAGCTGAGATGACCGCACAAATACAATCTCTTAATCAAAAAGTAGATTTACTGGCTGATGGCCTTAACACATTAAAAGCCGAGAATGTAGCACTTAAAGCTTACATAAAGGATTACATAGAGACTAAAGTACATACACCTGAGCCACAAGTTAGTCTCCCTGAAAAATTCTATGGAGACAGGGCACACTACAGAGATTTCAAAAATGCATGCCTCCTCCTGTTCACTTTAAAACCACAGTCATACCCTAATGATAGAATCAGAGTTTTGACTATTATCTCGTTCCTTAGAGGGGAACCACGCAGTTGGGCCAATAGTTTTTTTGAGACCAATGAAAATATACTCAATTCATTGGATCAGTTTCTATTAGCCATGGGTCAATTGTATGAGGACCCTTTCAAACAACAGACTGCAGAGACAGCACTCAGGGCTCTGAAACAAAGAAAAAGGGTAGTCGAGGACTACATTACAGATTTCAAGAGGTGGGCAAAAGATTCCGAATGGAATAATCTCTCTTTAAGGAATCAGTTCCGCCTGGGTCTAGCAGACTCTGTTAAAGATGAACTCTCCCGCACGGATATTCCTCCCACACTAGAAGAGTTAATGAAGCTCAGTATTACTATTGATAGGAGATTAAGGGAAAGACAGCATGAAAGAACATACCCAGAGGCATACACTAAGAAAAATACTAGTAGTACACCTGTCACTTCCTCTCACAAGTCCAATATAGAACCAATGGAGATTGGCTTTCTAAAAGGCCCTTTAAGCCCCCAAGAAAAAATCAGGCGCAGGGAAAACAATCTGTGCCTCTACTGCGCTTCAGACGAACACTCAGTTAAGGATTGTCCAGCCCTGCAGAGATCTAACAAGGGTGAGTCCGTTATTTCTAGTAATTGTTGTAATACCTCTGAATTAAGAACAACATACTGTAAACTCTCACTCTCTTTTCAGTGGGATCAACACCGGCTCAACGTGCCCGCAATAATTGACTCTGGAGCAACAGCTTGTTACATTGATAAAGATTATACATTTATCAATAAAATTCCACTTATCCACAAAAAGTCTCCTGTTTTATTAAAGGGTATTGATGGAAGGCCTATTTCCTCAGGTCTAGTAGAGTTTCAAACAATACCCATACTAGTCTCTACCCCTGAACAACATAGGGAATATCTTACGTTTGATGTCATTGCTTCCCCTGCATCTCCGGTCATAATAGGGTTAAATTGGCTAACATTACACAACCCTGACATAAACTGGACAAATTTGACGCTTACTTTTTCCTCTAAATACTGCAGTACCACATGTTTCCCATTAAACATCATGCACATCACCCCGGTACAAGATGATATACATTTACCTGAACAGTACAGGGATTTTGCAGATGTATTTAGTAAAACTCAGTCAGAAAATCTTCCCCCACACAGGAAGTATGACTGCCCTATTGAGCTAGTCCCAGGGGCACAGATACCCTATGGCCATATTTTTCCTTTATCCAAACCCGAACTTTCACATCTAAAAACCTATCTTGAGGAAAATTTAAGAAAGGGATTCATTCGCCCCTCCACCTCTCCAGCTGGAGCGGGCATATTGTTCGTGAAAAATAAAGATGGCTCTCTACGGCCAATAGTAGATTACAGACAACTTAACAAGATCACAATAAAAAACCGGTACCCCTTACCACTTATCCCTGAATTGATCGAAAGATTAGAAGGGGCTAAATACTTCACCAAATTAGACCTCAGAGGGGCTTATAACTTAATACGTGTAAGAAGTGGTGACGAATGGCTCACGGCGTTCCGTACTCGATACGGCCTGTATGAGTACACCGTGATGCCATTCGGCTTATGTAATGCCCCGGCCACCTTTCAACATCTAATCAACGATCTCTTTAGAGATTTTCTAGATGTTTTCCTTGTCATATATTTGGATGACATACTCATTTACTCAAAGACCTTCTCTGAACATATTCTACACGTAAGACAGGTACTCTCTAGGTTGAGGAGTAATTTCCTTTATGCAAAACCCGAGAAGTGTATTTTCAACACACAGAGTATAACCTTTTTAGGCTATGTAATAACATCCAATGGAATTCACATGGAACAAGCCAAGATTCAGGCCATTATCGACTGGCCCCCGCCTAAAACCAGGAAAGAGGTACAAAGGTTCCTTGGTTTTGCAAACTTTTATCGGAAGTTCATAAAGAACTTCTCGAACATAACAAAGCCTCTAACTTTCCTAACTAAATCCAATTCACCTTTTAAATGGAATACTGAAGCTCAATCAGCATTTGATATACTAAAACATCGCTTCACTACCGCACCAATCCTGAGATTTCCTAACCCTGACCTACCTTATACCCTGGAGGTAGACGCTTCAGATGTAGCTGTAGGAGCAGTCTTATCTCAACGTTCTTGTATAAACCAACCTCTCCATCCTGTAGCTTACTTTTCTCGCTGTTTGTCCAGCTCGGAACAAAACTACCCTATTGGAGATAAGGAGCTCCTTGCCATTAAGTTGTCACTCGAACACTGGCGTCACCTACTAGAGGGCACCTCAGTTCCCACTGTCATATATACGGACCATAGGAATCTCCAATACCTTAAAACTACAAGGACACTTTCCGCTAGACAGGTCCGCTGGAACCTCTTCTTCTCTAGGTTTAATTTTCAAATTGTCTACCGGCCAGCGAAGAAAAACCATAAAGCAGATGCCTTATCAAGGTTACCTACCCACACTCGTTTCGATTATCCAAAAGATACTATCATCCCATCAGAAAACTTTGTCTCTTTTGTCATAGACACCAACCCAAGTCTCTCCCATGAGCAATCTTTGGACTCCAGTAAACCGATCTCCCACTTGCAGAAGAAGGCTGATGGTTTATACTACTTCAAGGATAAATTGTACATCCCTCCTAAATTAAGACAGATTGTTTTGCAGTCCTCACATGAATCTTTACTCGCTGGGCATCCCGGCATTAAAAAGACACAGGAACTTATCACACGTTCCTATTGGTGACAAGGAATCTGTCAAGACATAAAAAAGCACGTCCTCACCTGTACAGAATGTACAGTTTCCAAAAGAGCTAAACATCCTCCCTATGGACTCTTGATTCCAATACCTACGCCTAGTAGACCTTGGCTAGAGATCGCTCTAGATTTCATCGTTGATCTTCCAAAATCAGACAACAACACTACCATTTTAGTTGTTGTCGATCTGTTCAGCAAAATGTCACACTTCATTCCTTACCATAAACTTCCCTCTGCATCTGAAACCATTCAACTACTTATTCATCATGTTTTTAAGCATCACGGTATCCCCGATACTATGCTTACTGACAGAGGAACTCAATTTTCTAGCAAACTCTGGAGTGAATTCTGTAAGGTTTTTTCAATTGACAAACGGCTGAGTACGGCTTACCATCCCCAGACCAACGGCCAGACTGAGAGGTCGAATCAGTGGCTCGAGCAGTTCCTTAGGACTTACTGCTCGTCTCAACCACTGCAATGGTCGAAGCATCTTCCCTACGCAGAGTTCTGCTTCAATAACACCACCCACTCCACAACTAAACAAACTCCATTCTATACTAACTACGGATTTCATCCCAGATTTCAACTACTGCCCGACAATCAGAGTTTTTCACCCAACATCTCGGATCTTTCCATTATTATTTCGTCCAATTTTTCCACTGTTAAGGCTGCTATAGAAGATGCAAAGAAGACCCAAAAGTACTATTATGACAGGAAAAGAATACCATCTCCGTTATACTCGATTGGTGACTTAGTTTGGTTATCAACCAAAAACCTAAAACTTAACATTCCTTGTAAAAAATTCGCTCCACTTTTTATTGGACCGTACCCTGTGACTCACATCGTCAATTCCAATGCTGTTCGTCTCAAGCTGCCTGATTCAATGAAGGTGCACCCCACCTTTCATGTATCCCTGCTAAAACCCTACAAGGCTCTCAGGAACTCCACTTCTGGTACAGTCCATCCTGAGGTTGTTGTGGACCCTAACACTGAATACGAGGTGCTTTCTATCCTGGACTCCCGTATCCATTGTGGTGTTCTTCAATATCTCATCCGTTGGAAGGGTTACACCTCGGATGATGATTCGTGGGAGCCTGCTGTTAACATCTCCGCTCCTAGACTGGTTGCACTGTTCCATCGTAGGAATCCTGACCGTCCCAGTCCTTGAGCCCCGGGGTTGCTCCTTGAGGAGGGGGTCCTGTCAGGATTCTCCTTAAGTATCACTTGTTAACAAGAATTAGGGCTGCTGTACCTTTAACAACATTCTGCTTCACTTCCTGTTTCCTATAAAAGATTGCCACTCCTTTAGTTCATTGCTTGGTATTGAGTCAACCTTGATCCTATGCTCTCCTGACAATCTACAGATTACCCTTTTAGTGATTCAGCTTACTTGGAACCTCCTGCGCTGTTCACTCAGCTATTGTGTTCCTATTCAAGATTCTCCTGCTGCTACGATAACATCTGACATTCTGGCCGGATCTACAAGATCAATCCGCGGTGACGTCGCACGCCAACGGGACCGATCAACCAGGCAATTGCCGCTGCTCACATCCACATCGGAACTCTAAGTTGGCATTGAAGCTACCTCTCAAAATCAATACTTGCCATCCGGCTCTGATAAGGTACCTCTCTCCCTCTCTTTTACTACGGTTATCCAAACTTAACATATACTCGCAGCTATCATCTTATAATCAATTACTACCAGCAGTATGTATGCTCAACTTAATTCAGCCTGTAGTTTTTTCAATCAGTCTCATTGTAACTTTCATTTTTTTATTAGAGTTCAGTCTCTCAGCCTGTATTTTTTCTATAACTTCTGTCATTATTCCACACAAGTTTCATTCATTAAACTTAACTGCATTTCACTGTAGTAACTCACAGGTGGCAGTTCTAAGTTCTTGTTTATTTTTATTTTAAACTTATATCAACTGCTTAGAATTATACTTGGGACTCACGTTGTCATTCTGGTAATTTATGTGTTTTTCATATAATTCTAATCCACAATCCTAAACTTTTATCTCAGCAGCTGTGGTCTAATTGAAGTTTCTTCTTTGTTCTCTAGATAACTTTGTTTTCCAAACAGACTGTGACAACAGGTAAGTGCTTCCCCTTCTAGGTTAGAAGGTACCAGCACTCTAAGGGTTAATACCTTCGTGGAATAGCTACACAAATAAGAGGGCACTGCATACTGTTAGTGAGAGTGTTATGAGGCTGACAGTCTATGTGAGGAAGACATATTTCATTTTATGTCAAATGGGCTTGGGAGTTTTATTGGGTCATATAGGATTCTCTTCCTATGAGGGATAGTGCTAAAGCAGACCGTAATATAATTGTTCTGCTAATGTGCTAAAACATACAGAAATTACATTTTAAGAATGATTCCCTATTTATTTTACTGGACTTTATATTCGCGCTGTTTTTATTAGTTTGTGGCGCAGTTTTTTTAGTTGCGTTCATGTGACAGCTCCCCCACACCTCCAGTTTTCGGCTTCTCCGATTAGAGCAGAGTTTTGCATCGGCTTGTGTGGAGATTTGCAGCTCTGGTCAAAAATTCTAACTACGGTCCAGTAGTTCACATTTACTCTGCTAGTGGGATAGATCGTCTGGCTATAGGAGGGGTAAGAACTCAGCAGCACTGAGGATTTAAGGTGCAAATTTTGACAAATTATTTATTCATATTTTGAAATATAACTGCTGCTCAATAATAAAGACTTTATTTGTTAATTGTTGGTGGAATCAAGTTACTTATAGTTATGGACACTATTGAAGAAACTGGGTCCTTTGAAAAATGTTTACTTTGCTTGGAGGCTAAGATTATTCCTCCTGTTTAGTTTTGCTCCTCTTCTCTAAATAAAACCCTATTATTTAAAGATAAGATTTCTTTCTCAGAGCCTTCTGTCTCTCAGGACAGTGTTGTCCTAGCAATGCCTCAGCTTTCCCCTCAAACATCCCAAGCTTTAACAGTTTCACATGCAGTGCCCTGCGGTTCCTCTCAAAAGTCTCCTGGGGGTAATTATTTACCATTTTGCTGCACAGATAACTTCTGCGGTTTCTGCAGCTTTATCAGCTTTTACAATTGCTGGTAAGAGGAAAAGAAGTTCTTACTCCGCTAAGTCAGCGTTAGTCTCTCTGTTATCTGATGATAAGGATACCTCAGTGGCTTCTGAGGGTGAAATTTCAGATTCTGATTCTATAGTGGAGAAATCTACAGATTCAGAGGAGGTTAATTTTAGATTTAAACTAGAACACCTCCAGTTACTTCTGAAGGAGGTACTTGCTTCTTTTGATGACTCTGAATCATCTGTCGTTCAGAATCCTAAGAAGTCTAGTAAACTAAATAGAGTATATGATGCTCCTTCTGTGGAAGTTTTTCCAGTTCCGGACCGTATGTGGGAAATTATAGCACAGGAATAGGAAAAAACAGGTATTCCTTTTTCTCTGTCCCCTGTTTTTAAAAAGATGTTTTCTGTTGCAGATTCTATACGGGACTCGTGGTGCACAGTACCCAAGGTAGAACAAAGTATTTCTACTCTAGCCAAGAGAACTACTATTCCTATTGAGGATAGTTGTTCTTTCAAAGATCCAATGAATAAGAAGCTAGAGGCTTACTTAAGAAAGATGTATATTCATCAGGGAGTTCAATGGCAACCTGTTGCAAGTATTGCTATGGTCACAGGAGCAACATCTTATTAGTGTGATGCCTTGTCTGTTCTAATTTCAGAAGAGACTACTATACAGGAGATCCAGGATAGGATCAAGGCTTAAGTTAGCAAATACTTTTATCTGTGATGCCAACATGCAAGTGCTTAGACTGGGAGCTAAGATCTCTAGTCTTGCAGTTCTAGCTCGCAGAGCTCTGTGGTTAAAATCTTGGTCTGCTGATGTAACGTCCAAGCTCCTCTCTTTACCTTATAAAGATAAGACTTTATTTGTTCCTGGTCTGGCTGAGATCATTTCAGAAATTACTGGTGGAAAGGGATATTTTCTATCTTAGGACAAGAAGAATAGACCAAGGGGTCGCCAGAATTCTAATTTTTGTTCCTTTCGTAACTTCAAGGGACAGAAGTCTTCCTCCTCTTCTTCCAAGCCGGAGCAACCCTGAACCTTCTGGAGGTCCGGTCATTCTTGGAATAAGGGAAAGCAAACCAAGAAACCTTCAGTTGATTCCAAATCGGCATGAAGGGGCCGCTCCCGATCCAGTTCTGGATCAAGTGGGGGGCAAGCTGTTCCTTTTTCAACAGGCTTCGGAACCGTGATTTCCCAGATCCTTGGGCCGTGGAGGTAGTATCTCAGGGATACAGAATAGGATTCAAGTCTTGTCTCCCCAGGGCAGATTTCTCCTGTCAAGGTTATCTGCAAACCAGGAAAAAGAGATGCATTCTTAAACTGTGTAAAGGACCTATGTTCCCTGGGAGTGATTGTTCCAGTTCCTGTAGCGTAACAAGGTCAAGGATTATATTCAAATATGTTTGTGGTTCCAAAAAAAGAGGGAACTTTTCGTCCCATTTTAGACCTCAAGTGTCTCAACAAATTCCTCAAGGTTCCGTCCTTCAAGATGGAAACTATTCATTCCATCCTACCCTTGGTACAGGAAGGTCAGTTCATGACGACCATAGATCTGAAGGATGCGTATATGCATGTTCCCATTCACAGAGAACATCACCAATTCCTTCGGTTTGCCTTTCTGGACAAACATTTCCAGTTTGTGGCTCTTCCCTTTGGTCTTGCACGGCCCCACAAATCTTTACAGAGGTCCTAGGGGCCCTTTTGGCGGTGGTCAAATCTTAAGGAATAGCGGTGGCGCCTTACCTGGATGACATCTTGGTTCAAGCACCATCTTTTCATTTAGCAAAATCTCATACAGAGATGTTGTTATCTATTCTTCATTCCCGTGGGTGGAAAGTGACACCAGGGTGGTTTTCTTTGGAACAATTATAGATTCTCTGTCTATGAAGATTTTTCTGATAGAAGTCAGAAAATCCAAAATTCTTGTTTCTTGCCTTGCACTTCAGTCCTCTTTCATGTCCATCTGTGGCTCAGTGTATGGAAGTAATAAGTCTGATGGTCGCTTCCATGGACATCATTACATTTGCTTGGCTCCATCTGAGACCTCTTCAGTTATGCATGCTCAGACAATCAAACAGAGACCACTTGAACCTATCTCAGAGGATAGTTCTGGACCCCTATCAAGAGACTCTCTATCTTAGTGGATCTTGCAGGACCACCTTTTTCAGGGTACTTGCTTCCTGAGACCATCCTGGGTGATTGTGACAATGGACACCAGCCTTTTAGGCTGGGGAGCTGTTTGGAGTTCCCTAAAGGCTCAGGGTCTTTGGACTCGAGAGGAGTCTTCGGCTTCCTATAAACATTTTAGAGTTGAGAGCAATATACAATGCCTAAATAGCCTGGCCTCGGACAATATCACCTCGGTGGCATACATCAATCACCAGGGAGGAAATCGGAGCTCCTTAGCAATGAAGGAGGTGACTCGCATTCTAGAGTGGGCGGAGTCTCACAATTGCCTCCTCTCTGCCATTCACATCCCAGGGGTAGACAACTGGGAAGCGGATTTTCTAAACAGGCATACCTTTCATCACGGGGAGTGGTCTCTCCATCCGGAGGTATTCTCAGAGATAACCCTCAGGTGGGGGGCTCCGGAGTTGGATCTGATGGCGTCTCGTCTAAACACCAAGCTTCCAAAGTACGGTTCAAGATCAAGAGATCACCAGTGGATTTTCTAAAAGGAATACCTTTCATCCCGGGGAGTGGTCTCTCCATCCGGAAGTATTCTCTAAGATAACCCTCAGGTGGGGGGTTCCGGAGTTGGATCTGATGGTGTATCATCTAAATACCAAGCTTCCAAAGTACGGTTTAAGATCAAGAGATCCACAAGCCGCTCTAATAGACGCTCTGGTGGTGCCTTGGAACTTTAGTCTGGCGTACCTGTTCCCCCCGTTTGTCCTCCTTCCTCGAGTGATTGCTTGAATTAAACAGGAGAGGACATCTGTAGTTCTAATAGCTCCTGCGTGGCCGCGCAGGATATGGTTTGTGGATCTGGTGAAGATGTCATCTCTTCCCCCTTGGAGGTTGCCTCTGAGGAAGGACCTTCTACTTCAGGGTCCTTTCCTTCACCCAAACCTAGATTCTCTGAAGCTGACTGCTTGGAGATTGAACGCCTAGTCTTGGCCAGGCGTGGTTTTTCTGAGAAAGTCATTGATACTATGCTTCAGGCTCGTAAGCCAGTTACTCATAAGATTACCATAAGGTATGGCGGAAATACCTTTTTTGGTGTAAATCAAAAAATTTCTCTTGGAGTCGAGTGAGGATTCCTCTCATTCTTTCTTTTCTTCAAGAGGGTCTGGAAAAGGGTTTGTCAGTCAGTACTTTGAAGGGTCAGATTTCTGCCAGATCTTCAAGCTTTTGTTCAGGCCTTGGTCAGGATCAGGCCTGTGTTTAAACCTGTTGCTCCTCCCTGGAGCCTTAACCTTGTTCTTAAAGTTTTGCAACAGGCTCCGTTTGATATTAAGTTGTTCTCATGGAAAGTTTTATTTCTTCTTGCTATTCCATCTGCTCGCAGAGTTTTCAAACTTTCGGCTCTGCAGTGTGATTTCCCTTACCTTATTTTTCATGCGGATAAGGAGGTCCTTCGTACTAAATTGGGATTTCTTCCTAAGGTGGTATCAGATCGCAACGTCAATCAAGAAATTATTGTTCCTTCTTTTTCAGAAGGAATGTCTGTTACACAATCTGGATGTTGTGCGTGCTCTAAAATTTATTTACAAGCAACTAAGGATTTTCGTCAGTCTTCTGCCCTCTTTGTGGTTTTCACTGGAAAGCGTAAAGATCAGAAAGCTTCTTCTACTTCTCTCTGGTTGAGAAGTGTTATCAGATTAGCATATGAGATTGCTGGACATCAGCCTCCTGAGAGAATTACGGCTCATTCCACTAGGGCTGTCTCTTCTTCTTGGGCTTTCAAAAATAAAGCATCAGTGGAGCAAATCTGCATGGCGGCCACTTGGTCTTCCTTGCATACTTTTTCCAAATTCTACAAATTTTGATACTTTTGCCTCGGTGGAGGCTTCTTTTGGGAAAAAGGTTCTTCAAGCGGTGATGCCTTCTTTTCTGGTCCGCCTGTCGTGTTCTCCTCCCTTTTCATTCCGTGTCCTCTAGCTTGGGTATTGGTTCCCACTAGTAATTGGAATTTGTGGACTCTCCATGCCATAGTAAAGAAAACAAAATTTATGCTTACCTGATAAAAAAAAAAAAAATTCGGACATGGAGAGTCCACAACCCGCCCTTATTTAAGACGGAGTATTTTTAGTATAAACCTCAGGCACCTCTCTCTATACCCGAAGGAAGCTTGTTTTGTTTCCTAGCAGGCATCTTTGGTGAAGTTGTTAGAGGGTAGAGATTTATGGTAAACTTCTCTATATTAGTTGTTGCAGTCACCTTTACTTGGTTTGCAATTAAGCTTTGATCATCGCTGCGCAGATGTGCAGCTAGAGCAGGGCTTGATTGGCCTAATTCTGATGTTCCATAAATGGCCCACAGAGTGTACAGGTTAGTGGTGGCGAGATAGGTCCTCCATAGCCAGATTAGAGGTACTGAGGGTCAGTATAGATGTGTATTTCTAGGGATTATGAAATATTCACTTAATTTGTCAGTATGATTTCTTTCTGTTGCATGATCTACTTTGGGTGTAGCATAGGAAAGGAAGGGAGGCTCAGGTAGATTAACTCTGTGATTCTTGTGGCCCGCCAGAGAAAAGTAAGAAAAAGATTGAGCTGCATGAAGTTGTTGCCCATTCTTGATTAACGTGTGTCAGGGTGTTGTGGCGAGAGCGCATGTAGCCTTCAGTAGCTTATATTATTAGTGATGATTTGGGGCCTGTGTAAATCGCCATTGACAGGGTCAATGTATGATATAAGACGGACAGTCTCTTGTCTCCTTACCGGTTCTGGAATGTTTGTCCCCAAGCCTCTGATCTGCTCCCCAAGCACTGTCGCAGTTTTTGGGGGAGTTGTGGGCCTTAAACGCAGCCCACGCCCCTGTTCAAGTGAAGCTGCGCCACATGCAAAATATGGCGGCCGTCTATGCTCTGTACAGCAGTTTCCTTATTGCTGCTGCTTGTGCTACATTTAGCCACCAATCAGCAAACGCAACCCAGGTGCTGAACCAAAAATGGGCCGGATCCTAAGCTTACATTCTTACTTTTCAAATAAAGCTAGCAAGAGAACAAAGAAAATTGATAATAGGAGTAAATTAGAATGTTGCTTAAAATCCCATACTCTATCTGAATCATGAAAGAAACAATTTGTGTTTAGTATCCCTTTAAATAAGGTTTGTTTTTAATTCACTGTTAACAGCTTAGAGTACTACTACAAGCCAAAATGTGCCAGCTGTATTAGCAGTCCTCCATTTGTTTTATACTGTCCACTGTGATAACACTACTGTTTTTAAGAAGATACAAATAAAGTATTTAGGCAGTTTTAAGCTGGTGCTCCCATTGCTTCTTTTTTGGATTACTTTGACCTGAGTGCAGCACAGATTCGGTTAACAAGCCTCTTCACTTCCACTTTCTCCTCTATTTGTGATTGGCTGCCGTGTTTGATTGACAGCTAAGTAATGCTACCAGAGAACCGTTTATGTGTAATGTCAGAAAGAGGATGTTAAAGCAGTGAGAAAGTTATGAACACTCGCTGTATGTTGGCATTGTCTCCCAGTTCAGGGAGTAAAGGTATAATTCAAGCTATATACTTGCTAATAAACTTTCATTTGGGCATATGGATCTGATGACCGGCTGCACTGCAGGGAAGTGGGATAAGCAGGATTCAAACTGGTGTTCTTGCTGTCACATTTCAGTTTATGTACTTGGATGAAATAATCTATTTACTTAAGAATTAATACAGGCGGACTAGTATTATACATACAATTGTCAGTTTGGTATTTGCTCATTTTTGTGTTTATGAATAGTGGGGGGGGGGTTTCTTTTCGTTAAACAAATTGCATAACCAAATTAATTTCACTAACAACATTTACACAAAACAAATAAAGACAGGAACAAAATTTAGACAAAATTAACATTTTAAAAAAGCATAAAATGGGGCTTGTATCAAAACAGGTGGTGACTCTTCAATATAAGTTGTCCCCGGTTAAAGAGATGTTGAGGAACTCTATTTAATGTGGCTGTTTTCACAAACCTAGGGGGATATAGAGCAAGTATCCATTAAGTATTATTAATTATGACACATAATTGCCTTCTGTTTAACTCTTCTCTTCACACATATCAAATGATGACACATACTTAAATCATGTTTTTATGCTTTGTGGAAAATGTACTCTTTATTCCTTCCAAGTTTTATGTTTTCTGGATAATGTACTCTGTATTTCATCCAGTCTATCATAAAGAAACAGTAATGGTCAGCTCTTAGATGTTCAGTGCCATCATGGCAAGTAGGGCTATAAAAAAAGATCATGCTTCAACATAATCTAGTAAATAGATGAAAAGATTATTTGAAAAAATTATAACATAAGATACTCATCTTTCCCAGCTCTACATACAGTCTTCCTGTAGATCTTACTCTAGACAATTAAACTATCCTGGAGGAAACAGCTTTGCATACAAACTTCCTGTAAATCTTACTTAGGACCACCCAGGAGGGGAGCCACCACCCAGGAGTGCAACAGAGAACAAAGGCCCCAACTACTTCAGACACTGAAAGAAATGTAAATGTTAGTTAAAGCGACATTAAAGTCCAAATTCAACTTTTATGGTTTCTATGGAACATGTAATTTTAAACCACTTTCTAATTTGCTTATATTATAAAATATGCTTCATTATCTTGGTATTCTTTGTCGAAGAACAAATCTAGTTAGGCTCATATGGGCTCAGGAGTGTAAATGTGTCTAGCACTCTGGTAGCAGTGCTTGTAACAATGTATAATATTGCTACAAGTCCAGTGACGTGCGGTGAGGTCAGAGACTGGGGAGGCAATGGCTATGATACTCCAGAGAAACACACACGTAGTATAGTATATATATATATATATATATATATATATATATATAATCATTGGCGGCTGGTGAATTTTCAAGATGGTGGGGCGCAAGACCTCACCCCTTGAAATAAAGCCCCACCCCTCAGCTCCACCCACAAAGGGGGTAAACACATAGTTAAAGTACCAGTAATAGTATTATAATTTAGCCATAATATTTTCTTTATGTAGGTTAAATCATCAAGCTCCTTATCTCCCTTATCCTCTTCTCAAGCACATCCTTGGTGGAAGAATAGCTTTATAGCACATGAACAAAATAAACAAGTAAAGATTAAAATACTAACCCTCCGGCATCTGTATAGCATGACACCACAAATAATCCTAGTTTATACAGATAATACAGAACCTGAAATTAGACTGATATTAACTCTAAGACTGTACTTTTCCCCATCCAGACCCTTCAGGGTCTCTGACACAAAGTAGCTATGCAGGCATGGGCGTGCAAAGGTGGAATATATTATATATATATTATATATGCGGTGTATATATATATATACATATATATATACATATATATACACACTATATATATATATATATATATATATATATATACATATATATACACACTATATATATATATATATATATATATATATATACACACATCACACACACATATATATATATATATATATATATATATATATACACTATAGTATATATATATATATATATATATATATATATACACACATATATATATATACACTATAGTATATATATATATATATATATATATATATATATATATATATATATATATTCAATGCAATTACAGTATTACATTTATTTGGAGGACCAGTCATCCCCTACCTTTTTTCTCCTGTGTGCTGGCTGCAGTGAGGTTGAGTCTACAGAGGGTCTGGGACACATGGGGGCTGGAGGGGCAGAGCACTGTGTTTAAAGTTAAGCACCATGATCTGCAGCATTGTGAGCCGTGCACTGAACACTATACAAAGTGTGTATTGGGGCTGGCTGGGGGAGACTGCTTTGGCTGCCCTGCTGCTTCTCATTGTCACATTGTGAGAAGATCATCTGCTGCACTGGGCAGCTCAGGGCTCTTCAACTTTTTACAGATCGTGCTGCTGCTTCCCTCCTCCCCCCTCTCAGCAGCTGTCAGAAATAAAAAAAAAAGAGTAACGCTTTGACTGCCAGAGAGGGAGCTGATAAGCATCTGTTCAGGCAGCCAAAGTTAAATCAAACAAACTTAGTTAGTTTGTTGTAATTAGCCTTGTGTAAATTGCTGCAAAGGTCAGGGTTTATCTTTACATCGTCTGCTGATGTAAAAGTAAACCCGGACCTTTGCAGCAATTTACACAAGGCTAATTACAAACTAAGTTTGTTTGATTTAACTTTGGCTGCCTGAACAGATGCTTATCAGCTCCCTCTCTGGCAGTCAAAGCGTTACTCTTTTTTTTTTTATTTCTGACAGCTGCTGAGAGGGGGGAGGAGGGAAGCAGCAGCACGATCTGTAAAAAGTTGACGAGCCCTGAGATGCCCAGTGCGGCAGATGATCTTCTCACATTCCCACAGTGAGAGTGACTAGTTATGACCCCTGACAGACGTGTTTCTGAGCTGCTTACTATCTTTCCGCCCTGAGTATGCTACCTGCAGCTAGATTATTGTATGTTATAAGGAGGTGGTGCAGCGGAGTGAGGGCTTAGGGCTATGTAAAAAAAAATAAAAAATGCACACATTCACAACCCTGCAGTGCTTATTGCGCAATCTATCGTTCGGAATTAGAGGAGCAGATGAGAGTAATCAGAGTAGGTTACAAGTTCCAGTCCAGTGTAATAAATAGCACAATGGGAAAAATATTTTACACTGGACTGGAACTTGTAACCTACTCTCATCTGCTCCTCTAATTCAAAATGATAGATTGCGCATTTTAAGTATTTAATTTTGTTCCCATTGTTCAGCTGGGTGGGTGCTGCTGTGGAAGTGTGAAACCTACTCATCGGCTTCCCTATTCCAGCAGATAGATTGCGCATTAAGTATTTTATTTTGTAATTAGAGGAGCCGATGAGTAGGTTTTTGGTTTTACACAAGGCACAAGCTGAAGCTTCAAAGGCAAAGCACCGCACCCTGCACAATAGCACATAGAGAATGTATCTGTTGGTAGGTACCGTACTAGAGCGCCGCTCGTGTCTTAGACAGTGGACTTTCAGGCAGGGCAGCAGTCATATGGGCTGAATCACACTCACTCGGCAGCCGCAGGCACTGTCTTGATGATTCTCCCTCCTTCACTATTCCCGCCAGCAGCAAATGACGCCAGTTAGTCCGACGTCACAAACAAGCCCGGCCGACACGCCTCCCTGATGGCTGATTGGCTGTGAGTATCTCCATCTCATAGAGGCGGTTTTAAGAACCGCCTCCATTGGAGAGTGATATGGGCCCTGGTGAAACACCACTGGGTGGCGCTGGCCAAGAACAGTAGTCAGCATCCATTGTTGCGCAATCAAGAAAGGCAGCGGAAGGGCTTACTGCCTCTTAATTGCGCAACATGGATGGGCGGCGAATCTGGCGATGGGAATGGATGGGATAACATCTGGTGGCGCACGCGCGGGGGGGTACCTATGGGGGGGGCATGGTCCAAAAATACTAATAAAAAAAATAAAAAAAAAGTTTTTTGTTTTTTTTTTTAATCATAATTAAAAAATTCTTTTTTTCTGATTGGACAGGGTAGGCACTGCCTCCCCTGCCTCCTATTACTGCACGTCACTGTACAAGTCTTTAGCACTCTGACAGCAGTAACAACATCTTTTTTTAGTTAAAAAAAAGTATCACTTATAAATAAGTCATGAAGGATGAAGTCTCATAGGGTGGACCATGATGCTACTTATCTACTAAACAGTGGTTCTAAAAAAAAATCAGACTGTGGTACACTTGACAATGCAAGTTTCTGTGATGGCAGTTTAATTTAAGGACCATAATAGTAAAAAATGTTTTACTGTTGGTCCTGAGCGGAAACCACCACTGATACAATCAGCAACATTAGTCGTACGGCGATGTATAACTAGTGCCGCTGATTGGATTAGCAGCGATTTCCCCTCGGGACTTGCAGTGCTCTGTGGGTGCTGAACGGTACTTCTACTGTGTGTTTAAACCATTTGCAGGGGTTATACACATAGTAGTGCAGGGTTGACAGTCATAAAATTACATGCTTTAACAAATTAGAGAATGTCATTTTTCAGTCAGTACACTCAGTAAATTGTAGCATACTGAGAGTAAGTCGCATGTTATCCTTTTTCTGCGCGCAATATGGTCTTTTCACAATCAATTTCCATTGCGCAGGTATTACACAACAATCTTTTCCGGGCTCGAAGAGCTGTAGTTAATGGTTTTGCGCAACATAAAAGTTTCACGAAACATTTCAAAAATACATTACAAAGTACTGTTACACTCATATTAAAGGGATAGTAAACACCAAAAATGTTATTGTTTAAAAATATAGATAATCCCTTAATTTACCATTCCCCAGTTTTGCACAACCAACACTGTTATAGAAATATATATTTTACATCTGTAATTACCTTGTATCTAAGATTCTGCTGACTGCCTCCTTATCTCAGATCTTTTGACAGACTTGCATTTCAGGCAATTAGTCCTGACTGTTAAATAACTTAAACAAAAAAAGTAGAAACCCAGGCTCATCCAGTAAGAGACGTTTAATTCCAAGAGATTAAGATCCAAAAATCACACTAGGTGCACTTACAGGCTAGGTAAAAATAGAAACAATGATCAGGTACTCGTCACATCTGACACGTTTCGGTTGTACCCGTATTCATAGATAATTACTACTAGCACTTGATCATACATATAGCACTATGTCTCTTCTAATTGGTTCCTACATGGCACTCCCCTTTACTCTGATTGTCTGCTCATTACCCCCAAATTTAAATACTGCATACAAGTGTTTTCTGGTACAAATGAGTGTGTTATACCTAAAACTGTGTGAAATTAATACATAGTAGTGAATTTTATTGCTACTGTTATTATAGGTTAACATTAACTCTGTTAAATAACTTCACATGCATGAACACAATGTTATCTATATGAAACACATAAACTAACACCCTCTAACTGTGAAAAACTGTCAAATGCATTTAAATAAGAGGCCGCCTTTAAGGTTTTAGAAATTAGCATATGAGCCTACCTAGTATTAGCCTTCAACTAAGAATAACAAGAATACAAAGCAAAATTGATGATAAAAGTAAATTAGAAAGTTGTTTAAAATGACATGCCCTATCTGAATCATGAAAGTTTAATTTGGACTTTACTATGCCTTTAACACTGTCTAATAAATATTATTTCTTTCATGTAATTAGCAAGAGTCCATGAGCTAGTGACGTATGGGATATACATTCCTACCAGGAGGGGCAAAGTTTCCCAAACCTTAAAATGCCTATAAATACACCCCTCACCACACCCACAATTCAGTTTTACAAACTTTGCCTCCTATGGAGGTGGTGAAGTAAGTTTGTGCTAGATTCTACGTTGATATGCGCTCCGCAGCAGGTTGGAGCCCGGTTTTCCTCTCAGCGTGCAGTGAATGTCAGAGGGATGTGAGGAGAGTATTGCCTATTTGAATGCAATGATCTCCTTCTACGGGGTCTATTTCATAGGTTCTCTGTTATCGGTCATAGAGATTCATCTCTTACCTCCCTTTTCAGATCAACGATATACTCTTATATATATACCATTACCTCTGCTGATTCTCGTTTCAGTACTGGTTTGGCTTTCTACAAACATGTAGATGAGTGTCCTGGGGTAAGTAAGTCTTATTTTCTGTGACACTCTAAGCTATGGTTGGGCACTTTGTTTTTAAAGTTCTTAATATATGTATTCAAACATTTATTTGCCTTGACTCAGGATGTTCAACATTCCTTATTTTCAGACAGTCAGTTTCATATTTGGGATAATACACTTGAATCAATTATTTTTCTTACCTTAAAAATTTGACTTTTTTTCCCTGTGGGCTGTTAGGCTCGCGGGGGCTGAAAATGCTTCATTTTATTGCGTCATTCTTGGCGCAGACTTTTTTGGCGCAAAAAATCTTTTCTGTTTCCGGCGTCATACGTGTCGCCGGAAGTTGCGTCATTTTTGACGTTCTTTTGCGCCAAAGATGTTGGCGTTCCGGATGTGGCGTCATTTTTGGCGCCAAATAATGTGGGCGTCTTATTTGGCGCTAAAAAATATGGGCGTCGCT
This sequence comes from Bombina bombina, assembly GCF_027579735.1. Lineage (NCBI taxonomy): Eukaryota > Metazoa > Chordata > Amphibia > Anura > Bombinatoridae > Bombina > Bombina bombina. The sequence goes on along the minus strand of NC_069504.1, from coordinate 840,320,040 downwards.
TTTGTCTCCACATTATTTAAGTCTCATTTTTTCTTTGCTTCTGGTTGCTAGAAGCTTGTTCATTGGCATTTTTTCCCATTCCTGAAACTGTCATTTAAGGAATTTGATCAATTTTGCTTTATATGTTGTTTTTTCTCTTACATATTGCAAGATGTCTCACGTTGCATCTGAGTCAGAAGATACTTCAGGAAAATCGCTGTCTGGTGCTGGAACTACCAAAGCTAAGTGTATCTGCTGTAAACTTTTGGTAGCTATTCCTCCAGCTGTTGTTTGTATTAATTGTCATGACAAACTTGTTAATGCAGATAATATTTCCTTTAGTAATGTACCATTACCTGTTGCAGTTCCATCAACATCTAATGTTCAGAATGTTCCTGATAACATAAGAGATTTTGTTTCTGAATCCATCAAGAAGGCTATGTCTGTTATTCCTCCTTCTAGTAAACATAAAAAATCTTTTAAAACTTCTCTTTATACAGATGAATTTTTAAATGAACATCATCATTCTGATTCTGATGACTCTTCTGGTTCAGAGGATTCTGTTTCAGAGATTGATGCTGATAAATCTTCATATTTATTTAAAATGGAATTTATTCGTTCTTTACTTAAAGAAGTACTAATTGCTTTAGAAATTGAGGATTCTGGTCCTCTTGATACTAATTCTAAACGTTTAGATAAGGTCTTTAAATCTCCTGTGGTTATTCCAGAAGTTTTTCCTGTTCCTAGTGCTATTTCTGAAGTAATTTCCAGAGAATGGGATAAATTGGGTAATTCATTTACTCCTTCTAAATGTTTTAAGCAATTATATCCTGTGCCGTCTGACAGATTAGAATTTTGGGACAAAATCCCTAGAGTTGATGGGGCTATTTCTACCCTTGCTAAACGTACTACTATTCCTACGTCAGATGGTACTTCGTTTAAGGATCCTTTAGATAGGAAAATTGAATCCTTTCTAAGAAAAGCTTATCTGTGTTCAGGTAATCTTCTTAGACCTGCTATATCATTGGCTGATGTTGCTGCAGCTTCAACTTTTTGGTTGGAAACTTTAGCGCAACAAGTAACAGATCATGATTCTCATAATATTATTATTCTTCTTCAACATGCTAATAATTTTATCTGTGATGCCATTTTTGATATTATCAGAGTTGATGTCAGGTTTATGTCTCTAGCTATTTTAGCTAGAAGAGCTTTATGGCTTAAAACTTGGAATGCTGATATGGCTTCTAAATCAACTCTACTTTCCATTTCTTTCCAGGGTAACAAATTATTTGGTTCTCAGTTGGATTCTATTATCTCAACTGTTACTGGTGGGAAAGGAACTTTTTTACCACAGGATAAAAAATCTAAGGGTAAAAACAGGGCTAATAATCGTTTTCGTTCCTTTCGTTTCAACAAAGAACAAAAGCCTGATCCTTCATCCTCAGGAGCAGTTTCAGTTTGGAAACCATCTCCAGTCTGGAATAAATCCAAGCCTTCTAGAAAAGCAAAGCCAGCTTCTAAGTCCACATGAAGGTGCGGCCCTCATTCCAGCTCAGCTGGTAGGGGGCAGGTTACGTTTTTTCAAAGAAATTTGGATCAATTCTGTTCACAATCTTTGGATTCAGAACATTGTTTCAGAAGGGTACAGAATTGGTTTCAAGATGAGACCTCCTGCAAAGAGATTTTTTCTTTCCCGTGTCCCAGTAAATCCAGTGAAAGCTCAAGCATTTCTGAATTGTGTTTCAGATCTAGAGTTGGCTGGAGTAATTATGCCAGTTCCAGTTCTGGAACAGGGGATGGGGTTTTATTCAAATCTCTTCATTGTACCAAAGAAGGAGAATTCCTTCAGACCAGTTCTGGATCTAAAAATATTGAATCGTTATGTAAGGATACCAACGTTCAAAATGGTAACTGTAAGGACTATCTTGCCTTTTGTTCAGCAAGGGCATTATATGTCCAGAATAGATTTACAGGATGCATATCTGCATATTCATCCAGATCATTATCAGTTCCTGAGATTCTCTTTTCTGGACAAGCATTACCAGTTTGTGGCTCTGCCGTTTGGCCTAGCTACAGCTCCAAGAATTTTTACAAAGGTTCTCGGTGCCCTTCTGTCTGTAATCAGAGAACAGGGTATTGTGGTATTTCCTTATTTGGACGATATCTTGGTACTTGCTCAGTCTTTACATTTAGCAGAATCTCATACGAATCGACTTGTGTTGTTTCTTCAAGATCATGGTTGGAGGATCAATTCACTAAAAAGTTCATTGATTGCTCAGACAAGGGTAACCTTTCTGGGTTTCCAGATAGATTCAGTGTCCATGACTCTGTCTTTGACAGACAAGAGACGTCTAAAATTGATTTCAGCTTGTCGAAACCTTCAGTCACAATCATTCCCTTCGGTAGCCTTATGCATGGAAATTCTAGGTCTTATGACTGCTGCATCGGACGCGATCCCCTTTGCTCGTTTTCACATGCGACCTCTTCAGCTCTGTATGCTGAATCAATGGTGCAGGGATTACACAAAGATATCTCAATTAATATCTTTAAAACCGATTGTACGACACTCTCTAACGTGGTGGACAGATCACCATCGTTTAATTCAGGGGGCTTCTTTTGTGCTTCCGACCTGGACTGTAATTTCAACAGATGCAAGTCTCACAGGTTGGGGAGCTGTGTGGGGATCTCTGACGGCACAAGGAGTTTGGGAATCTCAGGAGGTGAGATTACCGATCAATATTTTGGAACTCCGTTCAATTTTCAGAGCTCTTCAGTCTTGGCCTCTTCTGAAGAGAGAATCGTTCATTTGTTTTCAGACAGACAATGTCACAACTGTGGCATACATCAATCATCAAGGAGGGACTCACAGTCCTCTGGCTATGAAAGAAGTATCTCGAATTCTGGTTTGGGTGGAATCCAGCTCCTGTCTAATCTCTGCGGTTCATATCCCAGGTATAGACAATTGGGAAGCGGATTATCTCAGTCGCCAAACGTTGCATACGGGCGAATGGTCTCTTCACCCAGAGGTATTTCTTCAGATTGTTCAAATGTGGGAGCTTCCAGAAATAGATCTGATGGCGTCTCATCTAAACAAGAAACTTCCCAGGTATCTGTCCAGATCCCGGGATCCTCAGGCGGAAGCAGTGGATGCATTATCACTTCCTTGGAAGTATCATCCTGCCTATATCTTTCCGCCTCTAGTTCTTCTTCCAAGAGTAATCTCCAAGATTCTGAAGGAATGCTCGTTTGTTCTGCTGATAGCTCCGGCATGGCCTCACAGGTTTTGGTATGCGGATCTTGTCCGGATGGCCTCTTGTCATCCGTGGACTCTTCCGCTAAGACCAGACCTTCTGTCGCAAGGTCCTTTTTTCCATCAGGATCTCAAATCCTTAAATTTAAAGGTATGGAGATTGAACGCTTGATTCTTGGTCAAAGAGGTTTCTCTGACTCTGTGATTACTACTATGTTACAGGCTCGTAAATCTGTATCCAGAGAGATATATTATAGAGTCTGGAAGACTTATATTTCTTGGTGTCTTTCTCATCATTTTTCTTGGCATTCTTTTAGAATTCCGAGAATTTTACAGTTTCTTCAGGATGGTTTAGATAAAGGTTTATCCGCAAGTTCTTTGAAAGGACAAATCTCTGCTCTTTCTGTTCTTTTTCACAGAAAGATTGCTAATCTTCCTGATATTCATTGTTTTGTACAAGCTTTGGTTCGTATAAAACCTGTCATTAAGTCAATTTCTCCTCCTTGGAGTTTGAATTTGGTTCTGGGGGCTCTTCAAGCTCCTCCGTTTGAACCTATGCATTCATTGGACATTAAATTACTTTCTTGGAAAGTTTTGTTCCTTTTGGCGATCTCTTCTGCCAGAAGAGTCTCTGAATTATCTGCTCTTTCTTGTGAGTCTCCTTTTCTGATTTTTCATCAGGATAAGGCGGTGTTGCGAACTTCTTTTGAATTTTTACCTAAAGTTGTGAATTCCAACAACATTAGTAGAGAAATTGTGGTTCCTTCATTATGTCCTAATCCTAAGAATTCTAAGGAGAAATCGTTGCATTCTTTGGCCTAGATTTGGAGTTCGGCGGTAAAAGGGCTGTTAACGCTCCGCTGGCTTTTTTCTGGCCGCACCATAAATTTAACTCTGGTATCGAGAGTTTAATCAAATGCTGCGTTAGGCTCCAAAAAAGGAGCGTAGAGCATTTTTACCGCAAATGCAACTCTCGATACCAGAGTTGCTTACGGACGCGGCCGGCCTCAAAAACGTGCTCGTGCACGATTCTCCCATAGGAAACAATGGGGCTGTTTGAGCTGAAAAAAAACCTAACACCTGCAAAAAAGCAGCGTTCAGCTCCTAACGCAGCCCCATTGTTTCCTATGGGGAAACACTTCCTACGTCTGCACCTAACACCCTAACATGTACCCCGAGTCTAAACACCCCTAACCTTACACTTATTAACCCCTAATCTGCCGCCCCCGCTATCGCTGACACCTGCATATTTTTTTTAACCCCTAATCTGCCGCTCCGTAAACCGCCGCAACCTACGTTATCCCTATGTACCCCTAATCTGCTGCCCTAACATCGACGACCCCTATATTATATTTATTAACCCCTAATCTGCCGAGCGGACCTGAGCGCTACTATAATAAAGTTATTAACCCCTAATCCGCCTCACTAACCCTATCATAAATAGTATTAACCCCTAATCTGCCCTCCCTAACATCGCCGACACCTACCTTCAATTATTAACCCCTAATCTTCCGATCGGAGCTCACCGCTATTCTAATAAATGGATTAACCCCTAAAGCTAAGTCTAACCCTAACACTAACACCCCCCTAAGTTAAATATAATTTTTATCTAACGAAATAAATTAACTCTTATTAAATAAATGATTCCTATTTAAAGCTAAATACTTACCTGTAAAATAAACCCTAATATAGCTACAATATAAATTATAATTATATTATAGCTATTTTAGGATTAATATTTATTTTACAGGCAACTTTGTAATTATTTTAACCAGGTACAATAGCTATTAAATAGTTAAGAACTATTTAATAGTTACCTAGTTAAAATAATAACAAATTTACCTGTAAAATAAATCCTAACCTAAGATATAATTAAACCTAACACTACCCTATCAATAAAATAATTAAATAAACTACCTACAATTACCTACAATTAACCTAACACTACACTATCAATAAATTAATTAAACACAATTCCTACAAATAAATACAATTAAATAAACTAGCTAAAGTTCAAAAAATAAAAAAGAACTAAGTTACAGAAAATAAAAAAATATTTACAAACATAAGAAAAATATTACAACAATTTTAAACTAATTACACCTACTCTAAGCCCCCTAATAAAATAACAAAGCCCCCCAAAATAAAAAATTCCCTACCCTATTTTAAATTAAAAAAGTTACAAGCTCTTTTACCTTACCAGCCCTGAACAGGGCCCTTTGCGGGGCATGCCCCAAGAAGTTCAGCTCTTTTGCCTGTAAAAAAAAACATACAATACCCCCCCCCCCAACATTACAACCCACCACCCACATACCCCTAATCTAACCCAAACCCCCCTTAAATAAACCTAACACTAATCCCCTGAAGATCTTCCTACCTTGTCTTCACCATCCAGGTATCACCGATCCGTCCTGGCTCCAAGATCTTCATCCAACCCAAGCGGGGGTTGGCGATCCATAATCCGGTGCTGAAGAGGTCCAGAAGAGGCTCCAAAGTCTTCCTCCTATCCGGCAAGAAGAGGACATCCGGACTGGCAAACATCTTCTCCAAGCGGCATCTTCGATCTTCTTCCATCTGGAGCGAAGCGGCAGGATCCTGAAGACCTCCAGCGCGGAACATCCATCCGGACCGACGACTGAACGACGAATGACTGTTCCTTTAAGGGACGTCATCCAAGATGGCGTCCCTCGAATTCCGATTGGCTGATAGGATTCTATCAGCCAATCGGAATTAAGGTAGGAATTTTCTGATTGGCTGATGGAATCAGCCAATCAGAATCAAGTTCAATCCGATTGGCTGATCCAATCAGCCAATCAGATTGAGCTTGCATTCTATTGGCTGTTCCGATCAGCCAATAGAATGCGAGCTCAATCTGATTGGCTGATTGGATCGGCCAATCGGATTGAACTAGATTCTGATTGGCTGATTCCATCAGCCAATCAGAAAATTCCTACCTTAATTCCGATTGGCTGATAGAATCCTATCAGCCAATCGGAATTCGAGGGACGCCATCTTGGATGACGTCCCTTAAAGGAACAGTCATTCGTCGTTCAGTCGTCGGTCCGGATGGATGTTCCGCGCTGGAGGTCTTCAGGATCCTGCCGCTTCGCTCCGGATGGAAGAAGATCGAAGATGCCGCTTGGAGAAGATGTTTGCCGGTCCGGATGTCCTCTTCTTGCCGGATAGGAGGAAGACTTTGGAGCCTCTTCTGGACCTCTTCAGCACCGGATTATGGATCGCCAACCCCCGCTTGGGTTGGATGAAGATCTTGGAGCCAGGACGGATCGGTGATACCTGGATGGTGAAGACAAGGTAGGAAGATCTTCAGGGGATTAGTGTTAGGTTTATTTAAGGGGGGTTTGGGTTAGATTAGGGGTATGTGGGTGGTGGGTTGTAATGTTGGGGGGGGTATTGTATGTTTTTTTTTACAGGCAAAAGAGCTGAACTTCTTGGGGCATGCCCGGCAAAGGGCCCTGTTCAGGGCTGGTAAGGTAAAAGAGCTTGTAACTTTTTTAATTTAGAATAGGGTAGGGAATTTTTTATTTTGGGGGGCTTTGTTATTTTATTAGGGGGCTTAGAGTAGGTGTAATTAGTTTAAAATTGTTGTAATATTTTTCTTATGTTTGTAAATATTTTTTTATTTTCTGTAACTTAGTTCTTTTTTATTTTTTGTACTTTAGCTAGTTTATTTAATTGTATTTATTTGTAGGAATTGTGTTTAATTAATTTATTGATAGTGTAGTGTTAGGTTAATTGTAGGTAATTGTAGGTAGTTTATTTAATTATTTTATTGATAGGGTAGTGTTAGGTTTAATTATATCTTAGGTTAGGATTTATTTTACAGGTAAATTTGTTATTATTTTAACTAGGTAACTATTAAATAGTTCTTAACTATTTAATAGCTATTGTACCTGGTTAAAATAATTACAAAGTTGCCTGTAAAATAAATATTAATCCTAAAATAGCTATAATATAATTATAATTTATGTTGTAGCTATATTAGGATTTATTTTACAGGTAAGTATTTAGCTTTAAATAGGAATAATTTATTTAATAAAAGTTAATTAATTTTGTTAGATTTAAATTATATTTAACTTAGGGGGGTGTTAGTGTTAGGGTTAGACTTAGCTTTAGGGGTTAATACATTTATTAGAATAGCGGTGAGCTCCGATCGGAAGATTAGGGGTTAATAATTGAAGGTAGGTGTCGGCGATGTTAGGGAGGGCAGATTAGGGGTTAATACTATTTATGATAGGGTTAGTGAGGCGGATTAGGGGTTAATAACTTTATTATAGTAGCGCTCAGGTCCGCTCGGCAGATTAGGAGTTAATAAGTGTAGGCAGGTGTCGGCGACGTTGTGGGGGGCAGATTAGGGGTTAATAAATATAATATAGGGGTCGGCGGTGTTAGGGGTAGCAGATTAGGGGTACATAGGGATAACGTAGGTGGCGGCGCTTTGCGGTCGGAAGATTAGGGGTTAATTATTTTAAGTAGCTGGCGGCGATGTTGTGGGGGGCAGGTTAGGGGTTAATAAATATAATACAGGGGTCGGCGGGGTTAGGGGCAGCAGATTAGGGGTACATAAATATAACGTAGGTGGCGGTCGGCAGATTAGGGGTTAAAAATTTTAATCGAGTGGCGGCGATGTGGGGGGACCTCGGTTTAGGGGTACATAGGTAGTTTATGGGTGTTAGTGTACTTTAGGGTACAGTAGTTAAGAGCTTTATGAACCGGCGTTAGCCAGAAAGCTCTTAACTCCTGCTATTTTCAGGCGGCTGGAATCTTGTCGTTAGAGCTCTAACGCTCACTTCAGAAACGACTCTAAATACCAGCGTTAGAAAGATCCCATTGAAAAGATAGGCTACGCAAATGGCGTAGGGGGATCTGCGGTATGGAAAAGTCGCGGCTGAAAAGTGAGCGTTAGACCCTTTAATCACTGACTCCAAATACCAGCGGGCGGCCAAAACCAGCGTTAGGAGCCTCTAACGCTGGTTTTGACGGCTACCGCCGAACTCCAAATCTAGGCCTTTGGATGTTGTTAGAGCTTTGAAATATTATGTTGAAGCTACTAAGTCTTTCCGAAAGACTTCTAGTCTATTTGTTATCTTTTCCGGTTCTAGAAAAGGCCAGAAAGCTTCTGCCATTTCTTTGGCATCTTGGTTGAAATCTTTAATTCATCATGCCTATGTCGAGTCGGGTAAAACTCTGCCTCAAAGGATTACAGCTCATTCTACTAGGTCAGTTTCTACTTCCTGGGCGTTTGGGAATGAAGCTTCGGTTGATCAGATTTGCAAAGCAGCAACTTGGTCCTCTTTGCATACTTTTACTAAATTCTACCATTTTTATGTATTTTCTTCTTCTGAAGCAGTTTTTGGTAGAAAAGTACTTCAGGCAGCGGTTTCAGTTTGAATCTTCTGTTTATGTTTTTCATTAAACTTTATTTTGGGTGTGGATTATTTTCAGCAGGAATTGGCTGTCTTTATTTTATCCCTCCCTCTCTAGTGACTCTTGCGTGGAAAGATCCACATCTTGGGTAGTCATTATCCCATACGTCACTAGCTCATGGACTCTTGCTAATTACATGAAAGAAAACATAATTTATGTAAGAACTTACCTGATAAATTCATTTCTTTCATATTAGCAAGAGTCCATGAGGCCCGCCCTTTTTTGTGGTGGTTATGATTTTTTTGTATAAAGCACAATTATTCCAATTCCTTATTTTATATGCTTTCGCACTTTTTTCTTATCACCCCACTTCTTGGCTATTCGTTAAACTGAATTGTGGGTGTGGTGAGGGGTGTATTTATAGGCATTTTAAGGTTTGGGAAACTTTGCCCCTCCTGGTAGGAATGTATATCCCATACGTCACTAGCTCATGGACTCTTGCTAATATGAAAGAAATGAATTTATCAGGTAAGTTCTTACATAAATTATGTTTTTTTTTTTTAAATATTGCACACAAAAGTTTTAAGGGATCAAAAATATGCGATCTCGGGTATTAGAAAAAGAACAGACAAAGGGATTTTGCATTGACACACATACACATACATAGAGAAACATGGATTTATATGTTCCAAAAATAGAGAGCGCTTTGCTCCAATGTTCAATATGTAACAGTCTTACTTGTATGTGCAGTAATATGCTGTTTTACACAGTTAATTGCTCCAATGCAGTTCTCAACGTCTGTGCAGCAAATGGAAGACTTCTTACTGCCGCTTTTGTTTCAATCAATCTAGTTTGTCCGACAGCCTAGCCACAACACTTATCCTCCAATCTGAGAGCACAAACAAAGAGGCCCAACAATAGTGTAATATGTGAGACACAAAATGGTTTAATATGCACACTCATCTACTCACATAGATAAAAATAGGCTCTTAAAAACCCAATCTGTAACTGGTGTCCGGAGTTCCCTCTGTTCAGTCAGTCAGCTGTTGATAGTCCGAGCCGACATGTGAAGTCACCACCTGGCAAAATGAAACTGAACAGACCCGCCTCCTCTCTTGTCACTGGGAGGAGTAACACATGCTCCTTATCCCCTTGAGAAAGCAGCTAGTAGCGGATGGGAAACACGTTGGAAACTCTGGACTCCAGTTACAGATTGGGATATTATATGTATACAGATAAAAAAAAAAATTGGTGTAAAAGCCTTGGCCTGTTTATTCACAGACAATTTGCAAGAATACCGTTTTAACAAAAACAAAATAAATCCTTGCACAATGGCGCTTACTAAACAGAATAAAGTTTCTCTAACTAAAGTTGTGTGGCTTTTCCACACAACAGCAAAATTTCAAACCTCACAGGCCTAGAACCCCAAGACAGCAACACAACTCCATATCACTGCTGTTGGAGTAGACAAAGATTACCACTGTCATTTTGTTAGAAGAGCTTGCATTGGTTTATAGCAGGAGTGCTCATCAAAGTTTTATGCGTGGAAAGTCAGTCACTAAAAGTGAGATTGACTGGTGGGGGCACATTGCATTATATTCACACTAATGGTAAATGTAACTCCCTAAAATAAAATTATAGTCGCAAACCCACAAGCCACCCTCTATTTTTGCCCCTCCACAATGACACAGGCCACTTTCGGACCCTCAATTGCACAACATTCTAACTGAGGGTTTTTACAGGAAATTGACCACTCGGGTCTATATCTTTCAATCACATAGAGTACACAAATACATTTGCACATGTCGGACATGACTCACAATTAGATAACAGTATGCATAAATCTGAGGCACTACCAGTATATGGGATTACATCAAAACCTAATAGGCATCCAAATTATAAGAGGGCTAATTACCACGAAGCATAGAGTAATATAAGATTAGGTATCCCTAAAGGACATTGTTAGGGATCAACTGTAGTGTGGCCTGTAATATCTATTGGTTTGGAAAGATTCACATATATTTTGACTCAATTACACATTGAAAAGAAATTATATTCCTGGAACCAGGACCCGCATCAATAGCAGTGTAATACTTATAATTAGACAATGCTGTCCAATAACAAACAGACAGTTAGGTCCATCATTGAATGCTATGATGTCGGAAATATAAGGACAATTCTAGGGCTACATATTATGTAGATGAGATTATCTTAGAGCTATCTAGTGAGTAATACGGACAGCTATAGTGCATTGACATTACATGGCTATGTACATATAACTAAGTATTTAGGACAAAAGAAAAAAAAAAAGTAAAATACTATCATGGGTAAACCATCATACAATAACAAGAGATTATTACTAACTCTAAATGTGGCACCACCAATTCATCAAGGTGTAGTCTTTATTTACAGTGACATGAAGACAGAAAACTGCAACGTTTCGGGTCCATCTGACCCTTAGTCATGCTATAGAATACTAACATTCAATCCCTTATATAGCACCTGTGTAACACTTAATTTTATTACAAGGACAGAGACTTCATATTTTGCTTATAACTTTTCTTTACTGCTCAACAGCTTTTCAAAGTATAACATATAAACTGCCATCATTTAAAAGAAAAAACATAAATAACATCCAATGAGAATAGGATAACATAAGACAGTATTTGAATGTCCAGTAAACAGTAACAGGTATAAATAGTCCAAGTAGACAGTTAAACATCCTCTTTTCTTTTGCTGCTCTGCAAGATAAGTATTTTTATTATAGCTCTCATTTATTGTTATTGAAAACTTTATTTCTTTCGTTTCTTTTACACATATTATATATATATTTATTTCTTTGTGTGTATTTTCATTATATTGCCTTTATTTTTTACTGCCGTTTTTACTTTCAGAATAACATTTATTTTTCTATTTGATTCCTTATCATTACTTTCGTTTTTTTAATCTGTTATTTCAGTCGTTTTTTGTATAGCATAGTATTATTTCGTTTCACGCTAAGCCCGTTATTACATTTCCTTCCTACTGTTATTCCCCTGCTCTTACTTCATATCGCTTTCCCCTCTGTCTGTTTTCCGGCTCCGGTCGCCATTTTCTTTTGCTTTCTTCCTTCCTACGTCACGGGACTCATTTTCCCGCCTCCTTTTTATGTTATTCTCACAAACAATCTCCCGCCTCCTTCATTACCTCACTCGGTTCCGCCCTGACAGGACTTTGACAGTTTTACTCTACTTAATGTGATCTATGTGACGATTAGCAACAATTGTTTCAATATCTGTTCTTTTGATTGTTTATAAATTACTCAATCGTTTAGCAATTTTAAAGGATATTTCTGCCTAACTTATTTAGTTTAAGTATTTAGTTTTGTATATATTTTATATATTATATTTTAAAAATATCTTTTGAGAATTATTTTACAATTATTTATTCTATTATTTAATTAAAGATGTCTCAAGATAATTCTCCATCTATAAATGAAGCAAATTTAAGTAATATTATTCAATCTATGGAGAAATTTAAACAGCAAATGTCTGAACAGATGCAAAGTGTTATTTCTTCAGTTAACAGTTCTCAGCCTATTGTTCATAAAAAGACATCTAAGAAAACAAAGCATTTAACTATACCTTTACCTAAAAAATCTAAAAGACAATTAAAGTCTGTTTTACGTCTGCCTGGTTCAGACAATAGAGATTCTTCATTACAAAAACATGATGATATTTCTACCTCAGAATCTGATTCTGAATCTGCTTCTCAATTTCAAAAAATTGTTGATTACAGAAAATATGTAGACATTGACCTAGATTTGGAGTTTGGCGTTAGCCGTGAAAACCAGCGTTAGAGGCTCCTAACGCTGGTTTTAGGCTACCGCCGGTATTTGGAGTCACTCAAAATAGGGTCTAACGCTCACTTTTCATCCGCGACTTTTCCATACCGCAGATCCCCTTACGTCAATTGCGTATCCTATCTTTTCAATGGGATCTTTCTAACTCCGGTATTTAGAGTCGTTTCTGAAGTGAGCGTTAGACATCTAACGACAAAACTCCAGCTGCAGGAAAAAAGTCAGTAGTTAAGAGCTTTTTGGGCTCAGGCCGGTTTATAAAGCTCTTAACTACTGTACTCTAAAGTACACTAACACCCATAAACTACCTATGTACCCCAAAACCGAGGTCCCCCCACATCGCCGCCACTCAAATAATTTTTTTTAACCCCTAATCTGCCGACCGCCACCTACGTTATACTTATGTACCCCTAATCTGCTGCCCCTAACACCGCCGACCCCTATATTATATTTATTAACCCCTAACCTGCCCCCCACAATGTCGCAGCCAGCTACCTACAATAATTAACCCCTAATCTGCCGACCGCAAAGCGCCGCCACCTACGTTATACTTATGTACCCCTAATCTGCTGCCCCTAACACCGCCGACCCCTATATTATATTTATTAACCCCTAATCTGCCCCCCTCAACGTCGCCTCCACCTGCCTACACTTATTAACCCCTAATCTGCCGACCGGACCTGAGCGCTACTATAATAAAGTTATTAACCCCTAATCCGCCTCACTAACCCTATAATAAATAGTATTAACCCCTAATCTGCCCTCCCTAATATCGCCGACACCTAACTTCAATTATTAACCCCTAATCTGCCGACCGGAGCTCACCGCTATTCTAATAAATGTATTAACCCCTAAAGCTAAGTCTAACCCTAACACTAACACCCCCCTAAGTTAAATATAATTTAAATCTAACGAAATAAATTAACTCTTATTAAATAAATTATTACTATTTAAAGCTAAATACTTACCTGTAAACTAAATCCTAATATAGCTACAATATAAATTATAATTATATTATAGCTATTTTAGGATTTATATTTATTTTACAGGTAACTTTGTATTTATTTTAACCAGGTACAATAGCTATTAAATAGTTAAGAACTATTTAATAGCTAAAATAGTTAAAATAATAAAAAATTTACCTGTAAAAGAAATCCTAACCTAAGTTACAATTAAACCTAACACTAGACTATCAATAAATTAATTAAATAAAACAGATATATAGAATTTCAACTTATGAACGTACATATGCTATTAAATATCCTTTTATGGCTCCACTCTATCAGGGACTCTGTCAAAAGAAATATTTATATCCCTATTGTTATACACGAAACCGGAAGTAACATAGATGTTTACTTCCGGTCATTTACAGACAGCCACTATAAAAGGCCACTAACGAGTACAAGAAACCAGGTAAGTTTAATTCTACTGGAGCACCTTGTGAAAAACCTGCAACACATTGTATCCATTTCTTTTCTTCACAGGTATTTTTCATCAGCATTTTTATTTTTTATTTTTTTGCCATTTTTGTTTTAACACTTCTACCATCTACTATGGATTGTTCTCCCATTGTATGAGTTGACCCTCTGTGTTTAAAGGTTTAGAACAAAACCCATCTTTTACCCCAGGATCTACTACTTATAACCTATTGTTTTTTGGTGTTGAAATAGCACATTATTTTTTGGTGTTGTAATAGCACATTGCGTCACATTATTTTTTGCATATACCTCACGCACATTCATTCATCATTGGAATCACAACTCTTTTTGAGGTCTATTTGTTTTTGGTGCTGAAATAGCAAGATTTTTTTTCACATCTAGGTTTACAGAATTTTTTCACTCATGCTAAGTACTCAGGCATAATTTTTCTTTTAACATTGGATTTTTTTGGCACTAATTATTTTTCTGGAATTTGACATTTGACTTGATTATTTTTTATTTGATTTGTTCTTTGGATTTCACTAGCAATTTTTGGCTTTCGAGTTATCTTTTGGATTGCACTTTTTGGATTATCACATTAGGACACAATTCAGGAACTAATATTGAACACTCAACATTTGAATATTGTTTATTTTTAGAAACCAACACCAATACCCATTATACTGAACATCAACTTATGGACTAATTTGTATAACCTTTGATTGCAGCAAGGTTGTATCTAAAAGTACAGTAGAATACACACATATATATTTTTTGAGAAAACTCTTCTATCTCCTCTACCAGGATTTTATTAACATTGAATCTCACATACATGTTCTATTGTATTGATTATTGCATTGTCATATATTTTTATATTGTAAGAAGTCTTGGATCCACAGACTAGGAATTGTATTGTAATTTTATTGTATTAATTGTACCTATACATGCTATTAATTTAGCATTAAACATGTTATTTTACTCTCATTTTTCACCAAGCCTTCGTTAGTTGGCGCCTGGTTCTTTCACTTTTTTCTGCTTCAAACTCCTTCATCAGCAATATGTTTCTGGTGAAGAAGAAAGAAGGATCTTTTCGACCTGTAATAAATTTAAGAGATTTAAATTGTTTTCTAGAATACAATCACTTCAAAATGGAGGGTATTCATCTTCTCAGAGATTGTCTTCTAGATTTCGATTGGTTGGTTCGCCTGGATTTAAAAGATGCTTATCTAACCATTCCTATTCATCCAGACTTCAGAAATTATCTTCGCTTCCTTTGGAAAGATTGTGTTTGGCAATTTTCTTGTCTCCCTTTTGGTCTTTCTTCAGCTCCTTGGGCTTTTACGAAAGTTTTAAAACCAGTTGTAGGTTGGTTGAGAACAAGGGGTGTTCGTCTAATTATTTATTTAGACGATATCCTTTTACTCCACCAAGATTATTCACAACTTTTAGATCATTTACACCTCACTATTTCTCTCCTTCAGAACTTAGGTTTTATCATAAATTTCAAAAAATCTGTTCTTATTCCTTCCCAGAATCTCATTTTCTTAGGTTTTCATATCAATACTCAATCTGCTACATTGAGTCTTCCTTTAGACAAAATAAAGAAAATAAAGAAAGAAATTATGTATCTTCTCAAAAGAGATCTTTTTCCCATTCGCTTTCTTGCTCGAATTATAGGACTTTTGTCGGCTTCAATTCAAGCTATTTTCCCAGCTCCTCTTAATTACAGAGCTCTTCAAAGATTGAAGATTCAATATCTTCGTCAAGGTTTCTCCTATTTCCACAAAATCTCTTTGTCAGAGGAAGCCAGAATAGAATTACAATGGTGGCTTGCAAACATAGAAGCATGGAATGGCAAAGCAATTTTCGGGAAATCTCCAGACATTATTTTGGAATCGGATGCAAGCAAATCAGGTTGGGGTGCAAGATGTGGCCCTCATATTACAGGAGGAAAATGGTCTTGGCCAGAGAAGAATCTTCATATCAATTGTCTAGAACTTTTAGCAGGCTCTTTTGCGGTTCAAAGTTTTGTAAAAAACAATCAACCAATTTCAATTCTCCTTCGGATGGACAATATTTCAGCAGTCAAATATGTCAATCGTTTAGGAGGTACAACTTCAAAGATTTTATCCAATCTTACCAAGGATTTTATTCATCTATGTCTTTCTCAAAATATTTTTCTGCAAGCAGAATATTTACCAGGTCTGAACAATCAAGCTGCAGATTGGGGTTCTCGATATTTATCGGATGCCAGCGACTGGAAATTGAACAGAAATATTTTCCTTATTTTACAATCTCTGAGAGGTCCTTTTTCTATAGATCTTTTTGCCTCTCGTCTGAATTTTCAAATTCTTCCCTTTTTCAGTTGGAGACCAGATCCCAAAGCATTAGCGACAGACGCCTTCCTGCAACACTGGCCAGTCAAAGGAGCTTATGCATTTCCACCTTTTTCGATGATTCCTCGAACAATCTCATTTGTGAAAAGGAATCTATTATCTCTCCTTCTAATAACTCCTTGGTGGCCAACCCAATCTTGGTTCCCTTCTCTTCTGGAGATGTCTTTCCTTCCTCCAATATTAGTTCCTCTTCAACAAGACCTCCTCACAAATCCCATAGGAGAGTTTCACGAACTAATTCTTCTAGGTTCCCTTCAACTTATTGCTTGGAGCATTTCAGGGGATCCTGGTCCTCCGATGGTCTTTAGTCAGGAGCTAAACTCCTCCTTCAAGAGTCTTGGGCACCAGGAACCAAAAAATGTTATCTTTCCTCCTGGTCTAAATGGTCTAGCTGGTGCACTATCAGGAGTCTGGATCCCTTTTCAGCCCCTTTAAATGAAGTCATTAATTATCTCACTTCTTTATTTGAGGCTGGTTTGGCTTACAGATCAATTAATGTTGCACGTTCTGCTATTTCAGCTGGACATGAACTTCTTCATAATACTCCTATAGGTCAACATGTTACTATATGTAAACTTCTGAAGGCTATTAGAGTTAAAAAAACCTCCAGTACCAAGATACAAATATTTTTGGGATGTAGACTTAGTTATAAACCTTTTTAAATATTGGCCTGATAACTCTGATTTCTCCTGTTAAGTGTAGTCAGTCCACGGGTCATCCATTACTTATGGGATTATATCTCCTCCCTAACAGGAAGTGCAAGAGGATCACCCAAGCAGAGCTGCTATATAGCTCCTCCCCTCTACGTCATACCCAGTCATTCTCTTGCACCTAACTAATAGATAGGACGTGTGAGAGGACTGTGGTTGTTAAACTTAGTTTTTATTTCTTCAATCAAAAGTTTGTTATTTTAAACAGCACCGGAGTGTGTTGTTTTTTCTCAGGCAGCATTAGAAGAAGAATCTACCTGAGTTTGTATATGATCTTAGCGGTCGTAACTAAGATCCATTTACTGTTCTCGGCCATTCTGAGGAGTGAGGTAACTTCAGAACAGGGGACAGCGGGCAGGGTTCACCTGCAAGGAGGTATGTTGCAGTATATTATTTTCTAAGGAATGGAATTGACGGAGAAAATACTGCTAATACCGATGTAATGTAAGTGCAGCCTTAAATGCAGTAGTAGCGACTGGTATCAGGCTGATATGTATGTATGTTTACACTGAGGTATTTCTAGGGAATGAAATTTCACTAAGAAAATACTGTATACATTTAACTTATATTTGAGCCTCCACTGCAGTGAAAGCGACTAGCAGCAGGCTTATTAATAACATTTCTTAATTTTATTTTTAAACGTTTACTGGCATGTTAATCGTTTTTCTCTGAGGTACTTGGTGATAAAACTTTATGGGCATTATTTCTCCACATGGCTGTCGTTTGTTTATGAATAAAATCAGTTTACTGAGCTTCCCCACTGTTGTATTATGAGTGGGAGGGGCCTATTTTGGCGCTTTATTGCGCAGTAAAAATTCAGTCACAGTCTTCCTATTTCTCCTCCATGATCCAGGACGTCTCTACAGAGCCCAGGGGTCTCCAAAACTAGTTTTGAGGGAGGTAATCACTCACAGCAGACCTGTGAGACTGTGTTTTTTGACTGTGATAAAAACGTTTATATTAAATTGTTATCCGTTTTTGGGTACTAAGGGGTTAATCATCCATTTGCTGGTGGGTGCAATCCTTTGCTAACTTAATGCATTTACTGTGAAAATTTGGTTGCTATAACTAATTTGGTTCATTGTTATTTCAACTGTGACAGTTTTTTTGTGCTTCTTAAAGGCACAGTAACGTTTTTTATATTGCTTGTAAATTTATTTGAAAAGTATTTTCCAAGCTTGCTAGTCTCATTGCTAGTTTGTTTAAACATGTCTGACACAGATGAATCTCTTTGTGCAATATGTTTAAAGGCCAATGTGGAGCCCAATAGAAATTTGTGTACTAATTGCATTGATGCTACTTTAAATAAAAGCCAATCTGTACATGTAAAGAAAATTTCACCAGACAACGAGGGGGAAGTTATGCCGACTAACTCTCCTCACGTGTCAGTACCTTCGCCTCCCGCTCAGGAGGTGCGTGATATTGTGGCGCCAAGTACATCAGGGCGGCCCATACAAATCACTTTGCAAGACATGGCTAATGTTATGACTGAAGTATTATCTAAATTGCCAGAATTTAGGGGTAAACGCGATCACTCTGGGGTGAGAACAGAGTGCGCTGATAATAATAGAGCCATGTCTGATACTGCGTCACAATTTGCAGAACATGAGGACGGAGAGCTTCATTCTGTGGGTGACGGATCTGATCCAAGTAAACTGGATTCAGACATTTCAAATTTTAAATTTAAGCTTGAGAACCTCCGTGTATTACTAGGGGAGGTATTAGCGGCTCTGAATGATTGTAACACGGTTGCAATTCCAGAGAAAATATGTAGGCTGGATAAATATTTTGCGGTACCGGCGTGTACTGACATTTTTCCTATACCTAAAAGGCTTACAGAAATTGTTAACAAGGAGTGGGATAGACCCGGTGTGCCTTTTTCACCCCCTCCTATATTTAGAAAAATGTTTCCAATAGAACCCACCACACGGGACTTATGGCAGACGGTCCCTAAGGTGGAGGGAGCAGTTTCTACTCTGGCTAAGCGCACCACTATCCCGGTGGAGGATAGCTGTGCTTTTTCAGATCCAATGGATAAAAAGTTAGAGGGTTACCTTAAGAAAATGTTTGTTCAACAAGGTTTTATATTACAACCCCTTGCATGCATTGCGCCTGTCACGGCTGCGGCGGCATTCTGGTTTGAGTCTCTGGAAGAGACCATTAGCTCAGCTCCATTGGATGAGATTATAGACAAG
This sequence comes from Bombina bombina, assembly GCF_027579735.1. Taxonomy (NCBI): domain Eukaryota; kingdom Metazoa; phylum Chordata; class Amphibia; order Anura; family Bombinatoridae; genus Bombina; species Bombina bombina. The sequence goes on along the minus strand of NC_069504.1, from coordinate 840,300,869 downwards.
CTTAGAGTCCTTAAGCTAGCTAATTCATTAATTTCTGATGTCGTAGTACACTTAACTAAGCTTACGGCTAAGAACTCCGGATTCGCCATTCAAGCGCGCAGAGCGCTGTGGCTTAAATCCTGGTCAGCCGATGTGACTTCTAAATCTAAATTGCTTAACATACCTTTCAAAGGGCAGACATTATTCGGGCCCGGTTTGAAAGAAATTATCGCTGACATTACTGGAGGTAAGGGCAATGCCCTGCCTCAAGACAGAGCCAAAACAAGGGCTAAACAGTCTCATTTTCGTGCCTTTCGTAACTTCAAGGCAGGAGCAGCATCAACTTCCTCCGCTCCAAAACAGGAAGGAACTGTTGCTCGCTACAGACAGGGCTGGAAACCTAACCAGTCCTGGAACAAGGGCAAGCAGGCCAGAAAGCCTGCTGCTGCCCCTAAGACAGCATGAAGTGAGGGCCCCCGATCCGGAAACGGATCTAGTGGGGGGCAGACTTTCTCTCTTCGCCCAGGCTTGGGCAAGAGATGTCCAGGATCCCTGGGCGTTAGAGATCATATCTCAGGGATATCTTCTGGACTTCAAAGCTTCTCCTCCAAAAGGGAGATTTCATCTTTCAAGGTTGTCAACAAACCAGATAAAGAAAGAGGCGTTTCTACGCTGTGTACAAGACCTTTTACTAATGGGAGTGATCCACCCGGTTCCACGGTCGGAACACGGACAAGGGTTTTACTCAAATCTGTTTGTGGTTCCCAAAAAAGAGGGAACCTTCAGACCAATCTTGGACTTAAAGATCCTAAACAAATTCCTAAGAGTTCCATCGTTCAAAATGGAAACTATTCGGACAATCTTACCTATGATCCAAAAGGGTCAGTACATGACCACAGTGGATTTAAAGGATGCCTACCTTCACATACCGATTCACAAAGATCATTACCGGTACCTAAGGTTTGCCTTCCTAAACAGGCATTACCAGTTTGTAGCTCTTCCCTTCGGGTTAGCTACGGCCCCAAGAATCTTTACAAAGGTTCTGGGCTCTCTTCTGGCGGTACTAAGACCGCGAGGAATATCGGTAGCTCCGTACCTAGACGACATTCTGATACAAGCGTCAAGTTTCCAAACTGCCAAGTCTCATACAGAGTTAGTTCTGGCATTTCTAAGGTCGCATGGGTGGAAGGTGAACGTAGAAAAGAGTTCTCTATTGCCACTCACAAGAGTTCCCTTCTTGGGGACTCTTATAGATTCTGTAGAAATGAAAATTTACCTGACAGAGGACAGGTTAACAAAACTTCTAAATGCTTGCCGTGTCCTGCATTCCATTCAACACCCGTCAGTGGCTCAATGCATGGAGGTAATCGGCTTAATGGTAGCGGCAAAGGACATAGTACCTTTTGCACGCCTGCATCTCAGACCGCTGCAATTGTGCATGCTAAGTCAGTGGAATGGGGATTACTCAGATTTGTCCCCTATGCTGAATCTGGATCAAGAGACCAGAGATTCTCTTCTATGGTGGCTTTCTCGGCCACATCTGTCCAGGGGGATGCCCTTCAGCAGGCCAGATTGGACGATTGTAACAACAGACGCCAGCCTGCTAGGTTGGGGCGCTGTCTGGAATTCCCTGAAGGCTCAGGGATCATGGTCTCAGGAGGAGAGACTCCTTCCAATAAACATTCTGGAATTAAGAGCAGTTTTCAATGCCCTTCTGGCTTGGCCTCAGTTAGCAACTCTGAGGTTCATCAGGTTTCAGTCGGACAACATCACGACTGTGGCTTACATCAACCATCAGGGAGGGACAAGGAGTTCCCTAGCGATGATGGAAGTCTCAAAGATAATTCGCTGGGCAGAGTCTCACTCTTGCCACCTGTCAGCGATCCACATCCCAGGCGTGGAGAACTGGGAGGCGGATTTCCTAAGTCGCCAGACTTTTCATCCGGGGGAGTGGGAACTTCATCCGGAGGTGTTTGCCCAACTGCTTCGGCGTTGGGGCAAACCAGATCTGGATCTCATGGCGTCTCGCCAGAACGCCAAGCTTCCTTGTTACGGATCCAGGTCCAGGGACCCGGGAGCGGTACTGATAGATGCTCTGACAGCACCTTGGGTCTTCAACATGGCTTATGTGTTTCCACCCTTCCCGATGCTTCCTCGATTGATTGCCAGGATCAAACAGGAGAGAGCATCGGTGATTCTAATAGCGCCTGCGTGGCCACGCAGGACCTGGTATGCAGATCTAGTGGACATGTCGTCCTGTCCACCTTGGTCTCTGCCTCTGAGACAGGACCTTCTGATTCAGGGTCCTTTCAAACATCCAAATCTAATTTCTCTGAGGCTGACTGCATGGAGATTGAACGCTTGATTCTATCAAAGCGTGGATTCTCGGAGTCAGTGATTGATACCTTAATACAGGCTAGGAAACCTGTTACCAGGAAAATTTACCATAAAATATGGCGTAAATACTTGCATTGGTGCGAATCCAAGAATTACTCATGGAGTAAGGTTAGGATTCCTAGGATATTGTCTTTTCTACAAGAAGGTTTAGAAAAGGGTTTATCTGCTAGCTCGTTAAAGGGACAGATCTCAGCTCTGTCTATCCTTTTACACAAACGTCTGTCAGAAGTTCCAGACGTTCAGGCTTTTTGTCAGGCTTTGGCCAGGATTAAGCCTGTGTTTAAAACTGTTGCTCCGCCGTGGAGCTTAAACTTAGTTCTTAATGTTTTACAGGGTGTTCCGTTTGAACCCCTTCATTCCATTGATATCAAGCTGTTATCTTGGAAAGTTCTGTTTTTAATGGCTATTTCCTCGGCTCGAAGAGTCTCTGAGTTATCGGCCTTACATTGTGATTCTCCTTATCTGATTTTTCATTCAGACAAGGTAGTTCTGCGTACTAAACCTGGGTTCTTACCTAAGGTAGTCACTAACAGGAATATCAATCAAGAGATTGTTGTTCCATCATTGTGCCCTAACCCTTCTTCAAAGAAGGAGCGACTTCTGCACAATCTGGACGTCGTCCGTGCCCTGAAATTTTATTTGCAGGCAACTAAAGATTTTCGCCAAACTTCTTCCCTGTTTGTCGTTTATACTGGACAGAGGAGAGGTCAAAAAGCTTCGGCTACCTCTCTCTCTTTCTGGCTTCGTAGCATAATACGTTTAGCCTATGAGACTGCTGGACAGCAGCCTCCTGAAAGAATTACAGCTCATTCTACTAGAGCTGTGGCTTCCACTTGGGCCTTTAAAAATGAGGCCTCTGTTGAACAGATTTGCAAGGCTGCAACTTGGTCTTCACTTCACACCTTTTCGAAATTTTACAAATTTGACACTTTTGCTTCTTCGGAGGCTGTTTTTGGGAGAAAGGTTCTTCAGGCAGTGGTTCCTTCTGTGTAAAGATCCTGCCTGTCCCTCCCGTCATCCGTGTACTTTTAGCTTTGGTATTGGTATCCCATAAGTAATGGATGACCCGTGGACTGACTACACTTAACAGGAGAAAACATAATTTATGCTTACCTGATAAATTCCTTTCTCCTGTAGTGTAGTCAGTCCACGGCCCGCCCTGTTTTTACGGCAGGTCTAAATTTTAAATTAAACTGCAGTCACCACTGCACCCTATAGTTTCTCCTTTCTCGTTTGGTTTCGGTCGAATGACTGGGTATGACGTAGAGGGGAGGAGCTATATAGCAGCTCTGCTTGGGTGATCCTCTTGCACTTCCTGTTAGGGAGGAGATATAATCCCATAAGTAATGGATGACCCGTGGACTGACTACACTACAGGAGAAAGGAATTTATCAGGTAAGCATAAATTATGTTTTATCATTAAAACAACTTACATGTAAATTAGCTACATTATTATGTCTTTTATCATGTAAAAGAATTTCAGATGTTAGAGCTATAGATTATGATGCAAAGATGTTTTCTCCTCATGGTGTCATTTTCTCCTTGTCTAGACGTACTAAAACTTTATCCTCTTCTATATTTTACCCTTATTTCTATGAACAGCCTAAACTTTGTGTTGTATCTTGTTTAAAAATCTATCCGCTAGATTTGGAGTTTTGTCGGTAACGACCCGAAAAACTAACGCCGGCTTTTTTCTGGCCGCTCCATAAAAATAACTCTGGTATTGAGAGTCCACATAAAGGCTGCGTTAGGCTCCAAAAAAGGAGCGTAGAGCATTTTTAACGCAGCTTCAACTCTCAATACCAGAGTTGCTTACGCAAGCGGCCAGCCTCAAAAACGTGCTCGTGCACGATTCCCCCATAGGAAACAATGGGGCTGTTTGAGCTGAAAAAAAACCTAACACCTGCAAAAAAGCCGCGTTCAGCTCTTAACGCAGCCCCATTGTTTGCTATGGGGAAACACTTCTACGTCTGCACCTAACACCCTAACATGTACCCCGAGTATAAACACCCCTAAGCTTACACTTATTAACCCCTAATCTGCCGCCCCCGCTATCGCTGACACCTGCATTTTATTTTTAACCCCTAATCTGCCGCTCCGTAAACCGCCGCTACTTACATTATCCCTATGTACCCCTAATCTGCTGCCCCTAACACTGCCGACCCCTATATTATATTTATTAACCCCTAATCTGCCCCCCTCAACGTCGCCTCCACCTGCCTACACTTATTAACCCCTAATCTGCCGAGCGGACCTGAGCGCTACTATAATAAAGTTATTAACCCCTAATCCGCCTCACTAACCCTATAATAAATAGTATTAACCCCTAATCTGCCCTCCCTAACATCGCCGACACCTAACTTCAATTATTAACCCCTAATCTGCCGACTGGAGCTCACCGCTACTCTAATAAATGTATTAACCCCTAAAGCTAAGTCTAACCCTAACACTAACACCCCCCTAAGTTAAATATAATTTAAATCTAACGAAATTAATTAACTCTTATTAAATAAATTATTCCTATTTAAAGCTAAATACTTACCTGTAAAATAAATCCTAATATAGCTACAATATAAATTATAATTATATTATAGCTATTTTAGGATTAATATTTATTTTACAGGTAACTTTGTATTTATTTTAACCAGGTACAATAGCTATTAAATAGTTAAGAACTATTTAATAGCTAAAATAGTTAAAATAATTACAAATTTACCTGTAAAAGAAATCCTAACCTAAGTTACAATTAAACCTAACACTAGACTATCAATAAATTAATTAAATAAACTACCTACAATTACCTACAATTAACCTAACACTACACTATCAATAAATTAATTAAATACAATTGCTACAAATAAATACAATTAAATAAACTAGCTAAAGTACAAAAAATAAAAATGAACTAAGTTACAAAAAATAAAAAAATATTTACAAACATAAGAAAAATATTACAACAATTTTAAACTAATTACACCTACTCTAAGCCCCCTAATAAAATAACAAAGCCCCCCAAAATAAAAAAATGCCCTACCCTATTCTAAATTACTAAAGTTCAAAGCTCTTTTACCTTACCAGCCCTGAACAGGGCCCTTGCGGGGCATGCCCCAAGAAATACAGCTCTTTTGCCTGTAAACAAAAACATACAATACCCAAGCCCCCCAACATTACAACCCACCACCCACATACCTTTAATCTAACCCAAACCCCCCTTAAATAAACCTAACACTAAGCCCCTGAAGATCATCCTACCTTGTCTTCACCTCACCGGGTATCACACCGATCCGTCCAGAAGAGCTCCTCCGATGTCCTGATCCAAGCCCAAGCGGGGGGCTGAAGAGGTCCATGATCCGGCTGAAGTCTTCATCCAAGCGGGGCAGAAGAGGTCTTCCATCCGATTGAAGTCTTCATCCAAGCGGCATCCATCCGGAGCGAAGCGGCAGCATCCTGAAGACCTCCACCGCGGAACATCCATCCTGGCCGACGACTGAACGACGAATGACGGTTCCTTTAAATGACGTCATCCAAGATGGCGTCCCTCGAATTCCGATTGGCTGATAGGATTCTATCAGCCAATCGGAATTAAGGTAGGAATATTCTGATTGGCTGATGGAATCAGCCAATCAGAATCAAGTTCAATCCGATTGGCTGATCCAATCAGCCAATCAGATTGAGCTAGCATTCTATTGGCTGTTCCGATCAGCCAATAGAATGCGAGCTCAATCTGATTGGCTGATCGGATCAGCCAATCGGATTGAACTTGATTCTGATTGGCTGATTCCATCAGCCAATCAGAATATTCCTACCTTAATTCCGATTGGCTGATAGAATCCTATCAGCCAATCGGAATTCGAGGGATGCCATCTTGGATGACGTCATTTAAAGGAACCGTCATTCGTCGTTCAGTCGTCGGCCAGGATGGATGTTCCGCGGTGGAAGTCTTCAGGATGCTGCCGCTTCGCTCCGAATGGATGCCGCTTTGATGAAGACTTCAATCGGATGGAAGACCTCTTCTGCCCCGCTTGGATGAAGACTTCAGCCGGATCATGGACCTCTTCAGCCCCCCGCTTGGGCTTGGATCAGGACATCGGAGGAGCTCTTCTGGACAGATCGGTGTGATACCCGGTGAGGTGAAGACAAGGTAGGATGATCTTCAGGGGCTTAGTGTTAGATTTATTTAAGGGGGGTTTGGGTTAGATTAGGGGTATGTGGGTGGTGGGTTGTAATGTTGGGGGGCTTGGGTATTGTATGTTTTTTTTTTACAGGCAAAAGAGCTGTATTTCTTAAGGCATGCCCCGCAAAGGGCCCTGTTCAGGGCTGGTAAGGTAAAAGAGCTTTGAACTTTAGTAATTTAGAATAGGGTAGGGCATTTTTTTATTTTGGGGGGCTTTGTTATTTTATTAGGGGGCTTAGAGTAGGTGTAATTAGTTTAAAATTGTTGTAATATTTTTCTTATGTTTGTAAATATTTTTTTATTTTTTGTAACTTAGTTCTTTTTTATTTTTTGTACTTTAGCTAGTTTATTTAATTGTATTTATTTGTAGCAATTGTATTTAATTAATTTATTGATAGTGTAGTGTTAGGTTAATTGTAGGTAATTGTAGGTAGTTTATTTAATTAATTTAATGATAGTCTAGTGTTAGGTTTAATTGTAACTTAGGTTAGGATTTCTTTTACAGGTAAATTTGTAATTATTTTAACTATTTTAGGTATTAAATAGTTCTTAACTATTTAATAGCTTACCTGGTTAAAATAAATACAAAGTTACCTGTAAAATAAATATTAATCCTAAAATAGCTATAATATAATTATAATTTATATTGTAGCTATATTAGGATTTATTTTACAGGTAAGTATTTAGCTTTAAATAGGAATAATTTATTTAATAAGAGTTAATTAATTTCGTTAGATTTAAATTATATTTAATTTAGGGGGGTGTTAGTGTTAGGGTTAGACTTAGCTTTAGGGGTTAATACATTTATTAGAATAGCGGTGAGCTCCGGTCGGCAGATTAGGGGTTAATAATTGAAGTTAGGTGTCGGCGATGTTAGGGAGGGCAGATTAGGGGTTAATACTATTTATTATAGGGTTAGTGAGGCGGATTAGGGGTTAATAACTTTATTATAGTAGCTCTCAGGTCCGGTCGGCAGATTAGGGGTTAATAAGTGTATAAGAAATTCCAAAAGAAGTTAGTGGAGGTGAATGCAGGCAGCACAACTTAGTTAAAAATTAGTAGACTTTATTGAATCATATTAAAACTGATATAAGCACAGATACAATGTTAGCCAAACACACTGATGAAGTGCTCAGTTTGAGCAGGAAACGCGTCGGAAGGCAGTCTTTCCCCCTGTGTGTTTGGGTAACATTGTATCTGTGCTTATATCAGTTTTAATATGATTCAATAAAGTCTACTAATTTTTAACTAAGTTGTGCTGCCTGCATTCACCTCCACTAACTTCTTTTGGAATTTCTTATGCATCATGTCAGCGCAAGGAAAACGCTGAGGAGGGGTGTATGCATCCTACGATCATTGTAGTTTTCAAAGCTACCATAGTCTGCATAGCAGTCAATCACTGAGCTAACCTGCAGGTGTGTACAGCGTGTAAGGACAACCAAGAAGAATCAACTCAGATCAGAGCTCCAACCACTAACACTGAAATTTGCCCTTCCTGCGGTGAGTAGGACCGGAATCTATACAAGTATTTACTGTGATTACTAAGTCATTTTTTGGATATCGGTGTGGGTACTGTGTATTGTGGTATTCTATATCTGTTTGGAAGAGAATATTAAGATATATATTCAGAGCATTTATACGCCAGTGGAAAGGAAACATACACACCTGTTACACTATATCACACTAGTGGATGCCGGTTGTTTAATATAAATACGTTATAAAAATTGAATATACTTATATACCATTTAGTGCTCCACCAGAAGAGTACAAAATTATCATCAAGCTTGGTGACTCATACAGCTTTGAAATACAATATTAACACTGTCATTTAATACTCCATGGGATCCATTACAGTCGGTGTTTAGAGTCTAATGAATGAATGTTGGCTGTTAATAAGTGTAGGCAGGTGGAGGCGACGTTGAGGGGGGCAGATTAGGGGTTAATAAATATAATACAGGGGTCGGCGGTGTTAGGGGCAGCAGATTAGGGGTACATAAGGATAACGTAGGTGGCGGTCGGCAGATTAGGGGTTAAAAAAAATTATTCGAGTGTCGGCGATGTGGTGGGACTTCGGTTTAGGGGTACATAGGTAGTTTATGGGTGTTAGTATACTTTAGAGTACAGTAGTTAAGAGCTTTATGAACCGGCGTTAGCCCAGAAAGCTCTTAACTACTGACTTTTTTCCTGCGGCTGGAGTTTTGTCGTTAGATTTCTAACGCTCACTTCAGAAACGACTCTAAATACCGGAGTTAGAAAGATCCCATTGAAAAGATAGGATACGCAATTTACGTAAGGGGATCTGCGGTATGGAAAAGTCGCGGCTGCAAAGTGAGCGTTAGACCCTTTAATCACTGACTCCAAATACCGGCGGTAGCCTAAAACCAGCGTTAGGAGCCTCTAACCCTGGTTTTCACGGCTAACGCCAAACTCCAAATCTAGGTGTAAGAATCTAAAACTATTTCTCTTCGAAGTTCTTCTTCTAGTCAACTTTTGATTTCTTTTTCTCTTCCTCACTCTCCTGTTTCTTCTACTACTATTAGTAGGTGGGTTAAATGGATTATGATGCAAGCTGGTGTGGATACATTTTTTACTTCTCATTCAGTTAGAGGAGCCTCAGCTTCTAAAGCTTTCTCAAAATCTGCTTCTTTACAAGATATTTTGAATGCAGCGGATTGGTCCTCTGATTCTGTTTTTCGTCAATTTTATTTTAAACCTATTTCTTCTATTCCACACCACCTGGTATCTTAATTTTTTGTTTGCTTTAAACTAGCAAAATATGAAGTCTCTGTCCTTGTAATAAAATTCCGATTATCCTAATATTATGACGGAATAATCTAGATTTTATTAAAGAGACAGAGATGAATATTTTCCCACCTCTTTCATTGTTTATTATTATTCCCTCCCTATATATTTTATATTTATTATTTAATCATTTTTATATATATTTTCAGCTCCACCTTCTTCAACTCCAGGAATTTAAGAGAGAAGACTCTATAAATTTCTCTTCGGATTTTCTGAATTCACCAATTCCAAAGTTGTCTTCAAGATCAAGTTTGACTAACCTGTTCATTCCACGAGGGATTCGTTTGGCCTTGTCATTGTTGTATTTTTTCAGAATTTAGTTTCTTCCTTCTTCCAATAATTTTCTTCTTCATCACATCAAACAGAAAAGAGGATGTTTAACTGTCTACTTGGACTATTTATACCTGTTACTGTTTACTGGACATTCAAATACTGTCTTATGTTATCCTATTCCCATTGGATGTTATTTATGTTTTTTCTTTTAAATGATGGCAGTTTATATATTATACTTTGAAAAGCTGTTGAGCAGTAAAGAAAAGATATAAGCAAAATATTCGTCTCTGTCTCTTTAATAAAATCTAGATTATTCTGTCATAATATTAGGATAATCGGAATTGTTTCACCTGTTCACCTATTTTAGTATATACATTTCATATTCCTCTATCGCCACCTAGTGGTTGTATATAATTATCACTAATTTTAAACATACTTTTTTCCTTTTCACTTTTTTTGCTAGTTCATTTTAGGGCATTAATAGAATGATAGTTGGATTATGCAAACAATATATCAAATCTATCAAAATACTGAGTTTCAAACAATTAAAACCAACATATAAATGCAAAGATATTTTAAATCTAAAAAATTCTCATAAAAACAAATGTAGATCATAATCCCTGTTTAATCCTACTGGATGGAGTGTCTTTAAATTTTGTATTCACCAGACTTCTCTTTAATAATAATTCCCTATCTCCACCTCTTCTCAACTTTGGAATGTGGTCTATTACTTGAAACCTTAATTGTCTCACTTTATGGCCTGCCTCAATAAAATGGACAGATACTGGGAGGGATTTGTCTGCACATCTAATGGACGATTTATGGGCACTGATTCTATCCTTAAAGGGACAGTAAACCTAAAAAAATAATGTTATATGATTCTGCACATAGTGCAGAATTATATAACATTATATTAGCCTTATCTGTATAAAACATAATATTCCCTTTGAATTTTAAAAAAACCCGGCTGTTTTACAGACACGCTCTCTGTGCTCTTCTGAGCGGGTCTGTTTTATTCACACAGCGCATCGGGCCAGCTGTATAGTCACAGCCCGGCCCGACCGCACCATAACACTAAGTTCAGCTCACTCCTGCTCTATCTGACAGCAGAGCGAGCTGCACTGTGTATAATGGCACGGTCGGGCCGGGCTGTGACTATACAGCTGGCCCGATGCGCTGTGTGAATAAAACAGACCCGCTCAGAAGAGCACAGAGAGCGGGTCTGTAAAACAGCCGGGTTTTTTTAAAATTCAAAGGGAATATTATGTTTTATACAGATAAGGCTAATATAATGTTATATAATTCTGCACTATGTGCAGAATTATATAACTTTATTTTTAAGGTTTACTGACACTTTAATGGGGTTTATTGTCAACCCAATATAGCCCCGCCCACATGGACATTTTAATAGATACACTACATATTCTGTATCACATGTGTAGAAACCATTAATTTTTCGCCTTCTATCATTTACCTGTGCTACATGTTTGCCCTTGATCATAGATTTACATTGGGCACAATGTAGGCAGGGTTATAACTTATGATCCTTTGTTGGGTGTAGTTAGTTAATTTTCTCTTCCTTCCTTGTGCCCATGTCAGCATTAACCAACATATCTCTAAGATGTTTTACCCTCTTATAAGCATGTATAGGGGGGGATTATGAAATTCTTTAATATCAGGATTGTATTTATTTAACAAGTACCAGTGCTTTTTAATGATACTAGAAATTTTATCACTATACATACTATGGGCGCCATGTACTAAGCATCGAAGTGACCGTTCGTCTGTATTTCCACGTCAAAATTCGCTCACAATCTGCATCTCGTAGTTACCAATCTGCGATCGAATAGAAAAAACACTATTTTTCATCAGCTATCGTAATTTTACGCAACTGATCGTTCCTAAGTCTTTTTCCACTTACTACATGTTCGATCGCACGTAAATTCGCTTTAATCGGAAATTATGAATGTTACAAGTAATCCGCCCGCTCCAACTTTCACTGTAACTTCGCGTGATTTGCTTCGTGACCATTTAGGTAGTGAATACAATAGAAAACTATAGGGGGTATCAACCTGACGCCAGGTTGAAGTACTTAAGTGAAAGGACTAGACTACAATTGTTTCATTATTGGTTTTTGGATCACTGAATGAAGATGGAGACACTTTTCCACATATTTCTTTTCCGATTGATTCAATTACGAGAAAGAAGGGCTATACAAGCACCAGTTGAAAACAATAATGGATTGCAAAGAAGGAGAGGTAGAAGAATTAGAGTCTCTAGAGTTTTCCTTCCACGTATGGGTTTGGAAGGCATTTCTGATCGGGAGATTATCCAGAGATTCCGTTTGGACAGAGAAGCTATTATGTAACTTTATAATGAAATAGCAGAATACCTTGAGCCTATGACAGCGCGTTCACAAGCCATACCCAGACTATTAAAACTGTTGGCAGCCTTACTTATACTTGGCATCAGCCAGTCTGCTTTTTCGAGGCACTTAACCAAAGTAATTGATGCATTGATGGTCGTCTTTCCAAGGTACGTGTGCCTTCCAACGACTCCAGAAGATTGGCAATCTGTGAAGTCGAACTTTTATAGAATGTCCGGAATGCCCAATGTCCTTGGAGCCATCGATTGCACCCATGTTGCAGTGAAACCATCACGAGAACGTGAGGAAGTTTTCTGGAACCGAAAACAGTACCATTCCCTCAACGTTCAGATGGTGTGTGACCATAACATGAAAACAATCAGTGTCCATTCTAACTTCCCTAGATCCTGTCATGATTCCTATATCTTGCGTCAGTCTGGGTTATATAGGAAGTTTGAGGATGGAGAGATGCCTGAAGGATGGCTGTTAGGTAATAATTTTTTTTTGTTTTTATGTAAAATAGAGTATTATTTTAATTGTCAATTTCGTTATGTTATTGAGTTTGATGATATATGTAACTCAATAACAAAGTTAATTGTCTTTAAATTTATCATCTTTATCATATTATAAATGTTAATCTTTATTTTATTTTTTTTCATAGGGGACACTGGTTATTTCAGTAGAGAATGGTTATTCACACCATATAACAATCCTCGAAGAAGATGTGAGGTTGAATTCAACAAGGCACACAGATCCACCAGAGGAATCATCGAGAGAGCTTTTGGATTGTTAAAAATGTGCTTTCGTTGTCTTGACCATTCAGGTGGTGTGACGCAGTATGCTCCAGAAAAGGTTGCAAAAATTATCCTTGTATGATGCATTCTTCATAACATTGCAATAAGAAGAGGATTTGAAATTGAGGATGCAGAAGAAATCTCATTTGAGAACTTCCCAGAGGTCATCTGTAATGATGCACCAACAAGACAGGCCATTAACGCAAAAAATTATGTTGCAGAAAACTATTTTAAAGATTGATTTCATCAATAGATTTTATTCACAGGACTTCTATTTTTATGTCATTTAAATAAAAATATAAATTGTGAATTTCTGAATAAAAAAATTTGTTTTTTCATCATATAATTTTATAATTGTATGAATTGTATAAAAAGGTCACATTAGAGATTGATTATTAATAAAACTTTAATTTTTATTTAAAACCAACATATTACACAATAACTATATTAACAAAATAATAATAACAATCTAGAATTACATGACTCTCCTACATTACAAAGTACATAAACTACACTATTGATAACTATATTGAACTTACACTAAAAAAAATATACAGAAAACATCAATTACATTTAACATTACTTATTATTCACATATTACTTTTACATCCGAAAATTAAAAAAAAATATACTGACAATAAATAGTACAACTTTATAATTATTGTATCAAGATAATTCTAACAATTTAGCAAATATAAAATAATGTTGCATAGAAACACTGAATAACGCGATATTTAGAACATTTTGAGATTTGACACACCCATCTAGAAAGTTGCTATGCGACCAGGGAGGATGAAGAGAATTACACCTTTTACCTCTGGGGAAATGATAATTCTAGTCTATGTTATGGACCGATATTTTCCTAAACGCTTAGGGGGTGTCCGAGGGGTCATGCAAGATGAAAGGGACAAAACTATATATGAAATGATATGCAGAATGTATTGTGTATCAAACATTAAAAGGACCAGGCATCAATGTTTGAGACGCTACAGTGATGTTAAACGTTGAGAACCACTATATTACCAATCCATTAGGAGCCTTTTAAGGACATGTAAATTGATAAAAAAAAATTATATTAATATTTGTTTGTGATGTATTAGTAATCTAATACTGAAAAAAAAAAAAAAACGTACTTGTTTTTCACATTTACATCCCTGTAGTTAAAAAAAATTATAATTTAAAATCATAATAAAATTATTATTGTTTTAAATTATAAATTAAATGATAAGTTCATCATCAATATGAGACATGAAAGAATAATTAGGTTTAAGTGTACCATATTGATCACTTTCATGTGCATACTGGTCCTTACTGGTATCTATTAACATTATGATTGATGCTTTTCTAATTTTTAATTGGAAATTATTTTTATGTACAAAATTCTTAAAAATCTAACACTCTAAAAATTCTAAAAACTAAAAACTCTAAACTTGAATTTACAAAATGTAAAAAAAAATGATAAACTTTAAAAAACATATGTATAAATAACAATAATTTCCAAAATACTAAAAAATCTAAACACTATAAACATTCTAAAAACGCAAAAGTCTAAATTTGATTTTATAAAATGTTAAAAAAATTAGAAACTTTAACAAACATATATACAAATAAAAATAATAATATCTTATAGATCAACAAAACTAAATAATATTAATAGAAAAATCATTTTTTTTTATCTTGTTTTGTATATCTGTATTCACTATTTCAGATAAGAAGAAAGAAAATATTTGTGGTGCTCCTCCTCCACGTTATGTAAGGCCTATTCTAAATTTGACACCTAGAAGTGAGGCTAGATCCCCACCCTTGCCACTGTCTTTGCTTGACAGACAATTGTCTCCACAGAAAGGAGGTGTCAGACGCCTAACTGTCGTACATACACCTCAAGGTACAAAAGGAACCATGGATTAAACATCTATAGTTATAGAACTGATAAATGTATTCATGAATAGGTTTTTTGTTATTAACAGAAACCAATAAAAAAGTGTTGAAAACGAAGAAAAAAAGGTTCAGAAGAATATTATAATTGTCTTCTACAGAAGGTATTTTTCTTATATTTTGTACCATTACATTTTTCACATTCAAATTTTTGTAATTGTGTTCTTAAATAATCTTTCATAGATAGTGACAATGAAGAAAATAATGCTTCTGAAAGGATGTCATTAACTTCACCCTCAATGCAACTAGGTAATTGTTTATTATTTTTAAATTTACTATATTATTAAATATTATAGTCAAAACAATAAAAAATATATACATCAAATTATAAATATATTTTACAGATGCAAGTAATGAGAAACTCAACCAATATTTCTGATATTGATAATGACTTGGACATATCTATGGTTTCTAAATTGACACAGACAAGTCCAGCTATGGAAAATACCCCCTCTAATATAAATGGTAATACATTATTGATAACTGCTTATTAACAAACGATTTTTAGTATAAAAATGGTATCACAATCCTTAATTTTTTTATAAATTTTGTTTTCTTATCTAGATTCTGGGGTACAAGTTGTATCAGAAGTGCAATCCTCTGTTTGTGAAGAAATTAAACAAAAAATGGATTCTATCAAGAATTTGAATACACAGGTTCAAAATCTCTACAAAAGTTATGTTAAGGAAAACAGATAAGCAATGATTGCAATTTAATTTAATTTGCTTTTTGTTTTGTTTTTTGTTTTTTTCATTTGCAAATTGTAATTTTCTTTCATGTAATTAGCAAGAGTCCATGAGCTAGTGACGTATGGGATATACATTCCTACCAGGAGGGGCAAAGTTTCCCAAACCTAAAAATGCCTATAAATACACCCCTCACCACACCCACAAATCAGTTTTACAAACTTTGCCTCCCATGGAGGTGGTGAAGTAAGTTTGTGCTAGATTCTACGTTGATATGCGCTTCGCAGCAGGCTGGAGCCCGGTTTTCCTCTCAGTGTGCAGTGAATGTCAGAGGGATGTGAAGAGAGTATTGCCTATTTGAATTCAATGATCTCCTTCTACGGGGTCTATTTCATAGGTTCTCTGTTATCGGTCGTAGAGATTCATCTCTTACCTCCCTTTTCAGATCGACGATATACTCTTATATATACCATTACCTCTACTGATTCTCGTTTCAGTACTGGTTTGGCTTTCTACTACATGTAGATGAGTGTCCTGGGGTAAGTAAGTCTTATTTTCTGTGACACTCTAAGCTATGGTTGGGCACTTTTATATAAAGTTCTAAATATATGTGTTTAAACATTTATTTGCCTTGATTCAGGATGTTCAACGTTCCTTATTTCAGACAGTCAGTTTCATATTTGGGATAATGCATATGAATATATCAATTTTTTCTTACCTTAAAATTTGACATTTTTCCTGTGGGCTGTTAGGCTCGCGGGGGCTGAAAATGCTTCATTTTATTGCGTCATTCTTGGCGCGGACTTTCTTGGCGCAAAAATTTTCTTGTCATTTCCGGCGTCATACGTGTCGCCGGAAGTTGCATAATTTTTTTTACTTTTTTGCGCCAAAAAATGTCGGCGTTACCGGATGTGGTGTCATTTTTGGCGCCAAATAATGTGGGCGGCTTTTTTGGCGCTAAAAAATTCGAGCGTCATTGTTGTCTCCACAATATTTAAGTCTCATTTTTTCTTTGCTTCTGGTTGCTAGAAGCTTGTTCATTGGCATTTTTTTCCCATTCCTGAAACTGTCATTTAAGGAATTTGATCAATTTTGCTTTTTATGTTGTTTTTTCTATTACATATTGCAAGATGTCTCAGATTGACCCTGAATCAGAAGCCACTTCTGGAAAAACGCTTAACTGAGTTTCAGTTCTACCAAAGCTAAGTTCATTTATTTTAAATGTTATAAATGTTTATCTTTAGCTATGGTTTGTAATAAGTTATTATGATATACTTTTACATGCAGAATCCATTAGTATTTATGCTTTATATATTTCCATTCTTACATCTTATGTACAAGAAATATTTAGAAGATTTATAAGAAATATTTTTCTGATTCTATTTTAAAGGCTTTGTCTGACTTCGTGCCTTCTAATAAAATGTTTAGGTCTTTTTTACTTCTTTTTTAATTATTGAAGTTTCAAAATGACCAACAACATACTGATTTATCCTTCTCTGATGATGTTTTTTCTCTTTCAGAAATTTTCTTCATCAGATATTGACACTAACAAATCTACTTTTTTATTATTAAAGTACATTTATTCTTTGTTGAAAAGGTGTTGATTATTTTGGATATTAAGGTAACTAGTTCTTTAAGACTAGCTGACACTATTTATTCTTCTGTGTTTTCAGAGGTTTTTCTTTCCAATTCCCCATACTATGGAATGGAATAGGCTGAGAATTTTCTTTTATTCCTTCTTCAAAGGTTTTAAACTATATTCTTTGCCAGCAGTTAAATTCAATTTGGAGGGTTCTCCAATTTATTGGGGCTATCTCTACTCCTACTAATTATGCTATTGTTTCTATAGCAAAATAGTATTTATTTTTCTTTAGATCGTTGTATCTCATTTATGGAAAATTATTTAGTTTCAGGTACTTTTCTTGGTCCTGTGATTTATTTGGATATTGCAATTGCTTCATTTTTTCTGTTTACTTTAAGATCAAGTATCAGATTATGATTTATTTTAGCATTGTTAAAGGGACAACATTTACTAGACTAGGTGCTGTTGCATTTGTCTTGTTGTTTTGCATTTATTGATTATGCAAGTCCACTGTATTGACTGGTCCTTTAAACTGGACTATCATGCTAATAATTTCATTTGTGTCTTCATTTTATTGAATATTTTCGCAAATGAGGGTTAATCTATGTCTTTAGCTATTTTAGCTAGAAGAATTTTGTGATTTTTAAAAATCCATATTTCTTTTGTTCTAAGATAATCAATTATTTATTTTATAATTGGATTCAATTCTTAACTGTTACTCTGGGCTTCAAGATTAAGTTCTAAGACTAAAACTTTAAGCTTATACTAGTTTGGTTGTTCTTATTAAGGAACGAATTCCTGAGTTCTTTCCCAAGTAACATGTTTATAATTGGAAATTTTTCAGTTCGAAATCAGCTCCCTAATATTGCGATTTACGTGCCGTATTCCAGCTTGGCTGGTAAGGGGCAGGTTAAGACTTCTTTGAAATTTATTTGGTTCTATTTTGTCCAAATTTCTTTGATTTTATTCCAGTAAGGCTAACACTTTCTTAAGTGTGTTTCTGTCCTATATATTTTGGGTACTGTTGAAGCATGGCTGGGCACCCATGGGGTTCAAGCGCTGCTCAGACCTGGAATCTTCTGGGGTATTTCTTCCAGTTCCTTTTTTAGGAACTGGGTTTTGGAGTTTTATTCAAACTATTTTGCCTTTTTATGGTCATTGATAGCATTATTTGTTTTCATTAGATACAATAAATGCATATTTTCATTTTTCTGTTTTCATTCAGATTATTTTCTGAGGATGCGGAATCTCATATGATTCACTTTGCTCTTCAGGACATAGTTAGAGGATCTTTTTTTCAAAAGCTCTTGATTCCTCACACAAGGGTCACCTTTTTTAGGTTTCCAGATAGTTTGTGTCACTGTCTTTGTCTCTATCAGACAAGGGATAATTTTATTGGGTTCTGTCTGTCGGTACCTTTAGTCTCTATTATTTCCTTCAGTTGCTATATATGCATAGAAGTTTTAGGTCTTATGGCCACAGCATTGGATTCAATTCCCTTTGCTCATTTTCAATAGAAAGAACCTTTCCAGTCTTTTATGAGTGTTGTTTCTTCAAGAACATGGTTGGAGGATCAATTTACCAAAAAGTTTGTTGATTCCTCAGACAAGGGTAACCTTTTTAGGTTTCCAGATAGATTCAGTGTCCATGACTCTGTCTCTGACGGACAAGAGACGTCTGAAATTGGTTTCAGCTTGTCGAAACCTTCAGTCTCAATCATTCCCTTCGGTAGCCTTATGCATGGAAATTCTAGGTCTTATGACTGCTGCATTGGACGTGATCCCCTTTGCTCGTTTTCACATGTGACCTCTTCAGCTCTGTATGCTGAACCAGTGTTGCAGGGATTTTACAAAGATATCTCAATTAATATCTTTAAAACCGATTGTTCGACACTCTCTGACGTGGTGGACAGACCACCATCGTTTAGTTCAGGGGGCTTCTTTTGTTCTTCCAACCTGGACTGTGATCTCAACAGATGCAAGTCTGACAAGTTGGGGAGCTGTATGGGGGTTTCTGACAGCACAAGGGGTTTGGGAATCTCAGGAGGCGAGATTACCAATCTACATTTTGGAACTCTGTGCAATTTTCAGAGCTCTTCAGTCGTGGCCTCTTCTAAAGAGAGAGTCATTCATTTGTTTCCAGACGGACAATGTCACAACCGTGGCATATGTCAATCATCAAGGAGGGACTCACAGTCCTCTGGCTATGAAAGAAGTATCTCGAATACTTGTATGGGCGGAATCCAGCTCCTGTCTAATTTCTGCGGTTCATATCCCAGGTATAGACAATTGGGAAGCGGATTATCTCAGTCGCCAAACGCTACATCCGGGCGAATGGTCTCTCACCCAGAGGTTTTTTCTTCAGATTGTTCAAATATGGGGACTTCCAGAAATAGATCTGATGGCTTCTCATCTAAACAAGAAGCTTCCCAGGTATCTGTTCAGATCCAGGGATCCTCAGGCGGAAGCAGTGGATGCATTGTCACTTCCTTGGAAGTATCATCCTGCTTATATCTTTCCGCCTCTAGTTCTTCTTCCAAGAGTGATTTCCAAGATTCTAAAGGAGCATTCGTTTATTCTGCTGGTGGCTCCAGCATGGCCTCACAGGTTTTGGTATGCGGATCTTGTCCGGATGGCTACTTGCCAACCGTGGACTCTTCCGTTAAGACCAGACCTTCTATCGCAAGGTCCTTTTTTCCATCAGGTTCTCTAATCCTTAAATTTGAAAGTATGGAGATTGAACGCTTGATTCTCAGTCATGGAGGTTTCTCTGACTCCGTAATTAATACTATGTTACAGGCTCGTAAATCTGTATCTAGGATGATATATTATCGAGTCTGGAAGACTTACATTTCTTGGTGTTCTTCTCATCTTTTTTCTTGGCATTCTTTTAGAATTCCTAGAATTTTACAGTTTCTTCAGGATGATTTGGATAAAGGTTTGTCTGCAAGTTCCTTGAAAGGACAAATCTCTGCTCTTTCTGTTCTTTTTCACAGAAAGATTGCTAGTCTTCCTGATATTTATTGTTTTGTACAAGCTTTGGTTCATATAAAACCTGTTATTAAGTCAATTTCTCCTCCTTGGAGTTTGAATTTGGTTCTAGGGGCTCTTCAAGCTCCTCCGTTTGAACCTATGCATTTGCTGGATATTAAATTACTTTCTTGGAAAGTTTTGTTTCTTTTGGCCATCTCTTCTGCTAGAAGAGTTTCTGAATTATCTGCTCTTTCTTGTGAGTCTCCTTTTCTGATTTTTCATCAGGATAAGGCGGTTTTGTGAACTTCATTTAAATTTTTACTTAAGGTTGTGAATTCTAACAACATTAGTAGAGAAATTGTAGTTCCTTCATTGTGTCCTAATCCTAAGATCTCTAAGGAAAGATCGTTGCATTCTTTGGATGTAGTTAGAGCTTTGTAATATTATGTTGAAGCTACTAAGATTTCCGGAAGACTTCTAGTCTATTTGTTATCCTTTCTGGTTCAAGGAAAGGTCAGAAGGCTTCTGCCATTTCTTTGGTATTGTGGTTAAAGTCTTTGATTCATCATGCTTATGTTGCGTCGGATAGAACTCCACCTCAAAGGATTACAGTTCATTCAACTAGGTCAGTCTCTACTTCCTGGGCATTTAGGAATGAAGCTTCGGTTGATCAGATTTGCAAAGCAGCAACTTGGTCTTCTTTGCATACTTTTACTAAATTCTACCATTTTGATGTGTTTTCTTCCTCAGAAGCAGTCTTTGGTAGAAAAGTACTTCAGGCAGCTGTTTCAGTTTGATTCTTCTGCTTATATTTTCAGTTTTTTTCATTATAAGATTTAAACTTTGTTTTGGGTGTGGATTATTTTTCAGCGGAATTGGCTGTCTTTATTTTATCCCTCCCTCTCTAGTGACTCTTGCGTGGAAGATCCACATCTTGGGTATTCATTATCCCATACGTCACTAGCTCATGGACTCTTGCTAATTACATGAAAGAAAACATAATTTATATAAGAACTTACCTGATAAATTCATTTCTTTCATATTAGCAAGAGTCCATGAGGCCCACCCTTTTTTTGTGGTGGTTATGATTTTTTTGTATAAAGCACAATTATTCCAATTCCTTATTTTTTATGCTTTCGCACTTTTTTTCTTATCACCCCACTTCTTGGCTATTCGTTAAACTGATTTGTGGGTGTGGTGAGGGGTGTATTTATAGGCATTTTGAGGTTTGGGAAACTTTGCCCCTCCTGGTAGGAATGTATATCCCATACGTCACTAGCTCATGGACTCTTGCTAATATGAAAGAAATGAATTTATCAGGTAAATTCTTACATAAATTATGTTTTTTTTTATTTTAAAATGGTGAATTTAAAAACCAAAAATGACTGTAGTGGCCTGGAGGACCCTCGTAACTTTTTTTATAATGCCTTTTTGTTTCCTATTTGTTAAAAATCCGGATTTAATAAATTTTAAATTTGGTTCAATTAGATTTGTCTTTGTGTACAATTAATTTTAAACCTTTAAATGATTCCAAGTAAATTTAGAAAAGAAAAATAAAATAAAATCAAATAAGAATAAACTTTACTAAACCTATGTACAAATAACAATAAAAATATATTCTGGGTCAACAAAAAACAATAATAATAACCTAAAAAATTTAAAAAAATGCACTAATGCAACCTTTGTCTTTTAGGATCTGGCGACTCTTGGCTCTGATGTCTATCTCTAATAAAATCTAACAAAGATTGCATAGTAGTTTGAGCCATCTGCATGTTATTTTCGGCTATTGCCAAGGCCCT
The DNA here is from genome assembly GCF_027579735.1 of Bombina bombina. Lineage (NCBI taxonomy): Eukaryota > Metazoa > Chordata > Amphibia > Anura > Bombinatoridae > Bombina > Bombina bombina. The sequence goes on along the minus strand of NC_069504.1, from coordinate 840,279,111 downwards.
GGTTATATGTTGGTTCCTTTCCCTGTCCCTTTCTCTTTGCCACTGAAAGATTTCACGGTCCAGTTCCAACCGTTGCTGGTTGTAATTGTCAAACCTTTCTAAATGTCCAGACAAAATATCCTGAACCTGTCTACTGTCTGCTCTATATCCTCTGGCAAGATTTAACATTTCATTTAGAGCAGCATCTTCCAAAGGTGCCTGCTCTTGGACAATAGGTTCAGCTTGTGGGTGTTCCAAAGGTTCAATTGCCTGTTTTTGAACTACATCAGCAGGTGGTGAATTTGGATTTTCATCATCATTAGAGGGGTTTATTACAGGCTCATGAATATCAAAATCCTGATCTTGTGCCATCTGTGTTAGGTCAGGAGTTAGGCTTCCACTTTCTTGAGATCTAACCTCTGGTGCTGTAACTGGAACAAGATTCAGAATGACCACTCTAGAAGAATCATCCTCCTCACTGATATCTAAGAAAAAAAAAGAATTAGAAATTTAGAAATAAAGTTAAAAAAAAAAAGGGGCAGATCAAAATTTGTTCCTACAGTAATGGTTAGAGGGGTTACTATACAAGATAAATTTATACAGTCATGTTGGATTTAAACAATAAGATTAAAGGTCTTCCTAATAAATAATTGTGATTTTACATGGTTAAACTGTTTGCATATAAAATCACAATACATAAAATAATATTGGATGGATGTAACATGAAAAAGAATAAAGTGTAAAATATATTAGGTACAGGGGCATTTAATGTTAGTCTATCCATCTCACAGTCTCACAGTTTGAATATCAATCTATAGACATTACAAGTTTTAAATTTTACAGTTACTTGGTACCAAAATTATTTGTCTTGTCATCCTATATTTACTTTACAAAAGTAACTTACCATCGAAAAGTGGAGCAGAATCGGTCACCATGGCTCTGAAGAGACATCCAACATCTGCTGTAAAATTAAGAAATATAAATTAAAGATTAATATATAATTGATATTAAAATATTTAACAGTGTATATATAAGTGGTTTAAAGATACATAACAGAGTTTCTTCCAACAGCTGTATCTGGTGTACTGCTCCTTACATCTGGAATAGTATCAGCAGACAATAGGCTGTGGCTGGTATTGGTTGTGGAGTGTATATATTGCCCATGTGGTGGTTCTTGTGTTATATTCACATGATGTGATGTCGAAGGACGTGGTAGCTGTGATGAAGAGGTAGATGGGGTATGGACAGATGCAGAGGTCGATGCTCGAACAGAACCACCTATGAAATAGTAAATACAGATTTCAATTAATACATGAAATAAAATTTAAACTTTGAGGTGCAATTTGTGCAATGTTAAGCAAATGTAAAATTTACTCCTATTATTAAATGTTCTTCCTTCAATTTGTATCTATATTTGAAATGCACTAAGTAAAGGGTCACTAAACCCGTCTTTCTTTCATGATTCCAATAGAGAATACAATTTTACAAAAAAAACATTCCAATTTAATTCTATTATCTAATTTAAATCATTCTTTAGATATCCTTTGTTGAATAAATAGCAATGCACATGGGTAAGCAAATGACAAGAGGCATCTATGTGCAGCCACCAATCAGCAGCTACTGAGCATATCAATATATGTTTTTCAACAAAGAATATCAAGAAAATAAAGCAAATTAGATAATAAAAATAAATTATACAGTTGATTACAATTGCATGCTCTTTCTAAATCAAAAAATAGGGTTTCATTTAACTTTAAAAAAGTGCTTTCCATGTTCCATGTAGGCCTTATTTTTTAAAATAAATAATGCAATAGAAAAAAAAAAATTGTAGTATATTAGAAACTTGAAAATGTTTTTCATGTACTCTTTATGAATCATGAATGCATAATTTTTGGTTCAGCGGAACTTTAAAGAAATAGCTACACAGAGAAGTAATCAAATTACAAAATCAATTTTAAAGGGACAGTAAACCAAAAAAATTTCAATCATGATTCAGTTAGAGAATACAATTTTATAAAACATTAACGTAAGAGACACATTTTTGGTGCAGACAATTAAACAATATAAATATTAATTGGGAGATTAATTTATAATTACCTCGAATATCGCTATCACAGTCATCAGTTATGCCCTCAATGACCTCCGTGCCAAGCCTCTGTAAAACTTTTCTTTCAAAGTCAGTCAAATCTGCGACATAAGGTTGTCCACCTCCAGTACCACGTGCATATTGCTTTTCTTTGGCAATTTTGGCTTTAGTTTGACGCTTGATATCATTGAACCTTTTTTTGCAGGAGTCAATATCTTTTTTAGTTGGTCCTTGAGCACTGACAGCGTCACTAATTTTTTCACAAATAAACTTCTTACGAGCACCTTGGGTTTGCTTGACTCGACTACCATAAATATTGTCCATACTATTTTCGAGTACTAGATCAACAAGTACAACATTCTGTTGATGAGAGAAATTAGGGTTGCGAGTCTTCTTAGAAGTTGCAGAATCTCCGAGCAAGCCATCTTCTCAAAGTGAATACCAAAAGTAAATAAACAATATTCTAAGATTTCTGGGAAAATGCACATTCTTATACATGTCAGCAGCCAGACGTTGCCGCTTGTCTGACAATTATGACACCTAGATGGTCACGTGGGTGAAGAACTAAACCAATTAGGTTGCAGACTGCTTAGTAACTTTGCTCTTTCGCAGGCCGAACGAAGCTTCAAAGTTATCATAATCCGATTGTCTTCGAGACACAATAGACGCAAAATTTTATGGCTTGGTTTTTAGTACATTCATGTTAACGAAGTTCTATCCGCATGGTGCGAATGCCGGGCGGGTTAATTCGATATGGTCTGTGCGAAAATGTTGATGCCTTAGTACATGGCGCCCTATGTTCTGTTGTGAACACAATCTGATTCCATTATTTTTTATCACGTTTTGTCACTGGATTGCAGTCCCACATTTCAGTAAGCACCTCTTGTTTACAACTTGTTATTAGTGAATCTGGGTAACCCCTCCTTTTAAACTTGGCCATTTGTTCTAGTCTCACTGGTTGTAAATTTTCTTTTTTTTTTTTACATTTCTCAGTGTTCTAACAAATTGACTTTTTGAACACTCATTTAGGGTGATAGCTTAACTCACATAACTTTCCGAAAAATTCAGAGTAAATTTTAAGCTATCAGTACTTCTATTTAATTCATCCACAAAATCCTGTAATGTTGTTAGTGAGCCCCTCCATATGTCAAACATGTCGTCAATGAAACAAAGCCAAAGTATGCAACTTGTTTGGAATGTGGCATTAGTATATACATATCTCATTTCAAATTAGCTGACAAAGATATTGGCGTATGAAGGGGCCACATTAGAGCCCATGGCCGTACCCTTTTTTTGAAGTAAAAAGTGTCATTGGAAAAGAAAATAAATTCAGATATAGTACTATATTCAACAAATCCTCAATAAATTGACATTTAGTGATAGAAAAATCAGTTTCTTGTTTATCAATTCCAATACTGAGGATATACCTGCTTCATGGGGAATTGTATATAGACTAACAACATAAAGGGAGGTAGTTATCAAGCCGTCTACTTTTCTGGCTTCGCCGGCCCAATACGTCCGCCTAAGCTCGCCTACCTTCGCCGCCGCGGACCTTGAATACGTTCGCCTAAGTTATCAAATAAAGCTGTCAAAAAGCCGCGGGGCGATGAGCAGCGGACTGTGACAGTTATCACTCATCCGATCTCGCTGCCCTTCGGCTTTTTCCCACTTTATTGCTAGCCTGTCACTAAGCACTCACACTAAACTACACTGTTCTACCCCCTATACCGGCGCCCCCGGAACCTCCCGCAACTAAATAAAGTTACTACCCCCTAAACCGCCGCTCCCAGACACCGCTGCCACCTACATTATACCTAGTAACCCCTATCCTGCCCCCCCTATACCGTCGCCCTCTATTATAAAATTATTAACCCCTATCCTGCTGATCCCGCACCTCTCCGCAACTAAATAAATAGTTTAACCCCTAAACCGCCGGCTCCATGAACCCGCCGCAAACCTATAATAAATTTATTAACCCCTATCCTGCCCCCCCACTACGCCGCCGCCACTGTAATAAAATGATTAACCCCTAAACCTAAGTCTAACCCTAACCATAACGCCCCCCTAACTTAAATATTAATTAAATACATCTAAATAAATTAACTCTTATTAACTAAATTAATCCTATTTAAAACTAAATACTTACCTTTAAAATAACCCCTAATATAGCTACAATATAAATAATAATTATATTCTAGCTATCTTAGATTTATTTTTATTTACAAGGTACCTTTCAATTTATTTTAACCATGTACAATAACTATTAAATAGTTATTAACTATTAATAGCTTACCTAGCTAAAATAAAGAGAAATTTACCTGTGAAATAAATCCTAACCTAAGTTACAATTACACCTAACACTACACTATACTTTAAATAAATTATTCCTATTTAAAAATAAATACTTACCTGTAAAATAAACCCTAAGATAGCTACAATGTAATTAATAATTATATTATAGCTATCTTAGGATTTATATTTATTTACAGGTAACTTTGTATTATTTTAGCTAGTTAGAATAGTTATTAAATAGTTATTAACTATTTAATAACTACCTAGCTAAAAGAAATACAAAATTACCTGTAAAATAAATCCTAACTTAAGTTACAATTAAACCTAATACTACACTACGGAATTAAGGTAGGAAAATCTGATTGGCTGATGGAATCAGCCAATCAGATTCAAGTTCAATCCGATTGGCTGATCCAATCAGCCAATCAGATTGAGCTCGCATTCTATTGGCTGATCGGAACAGCCAATAGAATGCGAGCTCAATCTGATTGGCTGATTCCATCAGCCAATCAGATTTTTCCTACCTTAATTCCGATTGGCTGATAGAATCCTATCAGCCAATCGGAATTGAGGGGACGCCATCTTGGATGACGTCCCTTAAAGGGAGCCGTCATTCGTCGTAGTCCGTCGGTGAAGAAGGTGTTCCGCGTCGGCGGAAGGAAGATTCAAGGCCCGGCTTGGAAGATGACTTCGCCCGGATAGAAGACCTCTTCAGCGCCTCTTTGAAGATGACATCGGCCGGATCGAAGACTTCTTCAGCGCCGCCTGGATGATGACTTCATCGGATGGAAGATTTCTTCAGCGCCGCTTGAGGATTAACTTCTTCTGCTCCGTATGTCCTCTTCAGTTCCATCGGTGGCTCGGCTGAGTGAAGACGACTCAAGGGTAGGATGATCTTCAGGGGATTAGTGTTAGGTTTTTGTAAGGGGGGTTTGGGTTAGATTAGGGGTATGTGGGTGTTGGGTTTTAATGTTGGGGGGGGTTGTATTTTTTCTTTTACAGGCAAAAGAGCTGAACTTTTTGGGGCATGCCCCCACAAATGGCCCTTTAAGGGCTGGTAAGGTAAAAGAGCTTTGAAATTTATGTAATTTAGAATAGGGTAGGGATTTGTTTTATTTGGGGGGGTTTGTTATTTATTAGGGGGGCTTAGATTAGGTGTAAGTAGCTTAAAATTGTTGTAATATTTTTAACATGTTTGTAACTTAATTTTTTATATTTTTGTAACTTAGCTTTTTTTTATTTTTTGTACTTTAGTTAGTTTATGTTAATTGTATTTCATTGTAGTTCTTTGTAGGTTAGTTTATTTAGTTAATTTAATTGATAGTGTAGTATTAGGTTTAATTGAACTTAAGTTAGGATTTATTTTACAGGTAATTTTTGTATTTCTTTTAGCTAGGTAGTTATTAAATAGTTAATAACTATTTAATAACTATTCTAACTAGCTAAAATAAATACAAAGTTTTACCTGTAAAATAAATATAAATCCTAAGATAGCTATAATATAATTATTAATTACATTGTAGCTATCTTAGGGTTTATTTTACAGGTAAGTATTTATTTTTAAATAGGATAATTTATTAAAGTATAGTGTAGTGTTAGGGTGTAATTGTAACTTTAGGTTAGGATTTATTTCACAGGTACATTTCTCTTTATTTTAGCTAGGTAAGCTATTAAATAGTTAATAACTATTTAATAGTTATTGTACATGGTTCAAATAAATTGAAAGGGGTACCTGTAAAATAAAAAATAAATCCTAAGATAGCTATAATATAATTTATTATTTATATTGTAGCTATATTAGGGGTTTATTTAAAGTGTAAGTATTTAGTTTTAAATAGGATTCATTTAGTTAATAAGAGTTAATTTATTTAGATTTATTTAATTAATATTTAATTAGGGGGCGTTAGGGGTTAGGGTTAGGGTTAGGTTTAGGGGTTAATAATTTTATTACAGTGGCGGCGGCGTAGTGGGGGGGCAGATAGGGGTTAATAAATTTTATTATAGGTGGCGACGGTGTAGGGTGGGCAGATTAGGGGTTAATAAATTTATTATAGTGGCGACGGTGTAGGGGGGGCAGGATAGGGGTTAATACATTTAATATAGGTTGCGGCGGGTTCAGGGAGCGTCGGTTTAGGGGGTTAATACATTTATTATAGTTGCGGTGGGCTCCGGGAGCGGCTTTAGGGGGTAATAACTTTATTTAGTTTGCGGCGGTGTAGGGGGGGGTCAGATTAGTGGTGTTTTAGACTCGGGGTACATGTTAGGGGTGTTAGGTGTAGACAGCTCCATATAAATCAATGGGATGTCTGTCAGCAGCGAACCTTGTACTTTCGCTATGGTCAGACTCCCATTGATTCCTATGGGATCCGCCGCCTCCAGGCTTGGCGGATTGAAAACCAGGTACGCTGGGCCGTAAAAGTGCCGAGCGTACCTGCTAGTTTTTTGATAGCTAGCAAAAGTAGTGAGAATGTGCCACACTTGTGTGCGGAACATCTGGAGTGACGTAAGAATCGATCTGTGTCGGACTGAGTCCGGCGGATCGAAGCTTACGTCACAAAATTCTACTTTTGCCGGTCTCGAGCCTTTGATAACTAAGGCGTATCAGCCTCGCCACAAATACGCTGCGGAATTCCAGCGTATTTGAGGTTGACGGCTTGATAACTAGGCCCCATAGTGTAAAAAGAATATCTGATTCTTCGCTTTGTATGTTACTGAGTTGTTCAAGAAAGTTACCAGTGTCTTTTAAATACGATTTTCCTAACTGCAGCTAAGGAATTTAAAATGTTATTCAAGAGGTAGCTATGTTAGAAAATACTGACTGTGCTGGCCACAATGGGTCGATCCGGGGGTTCACTAAGGCTCTTTGGACCTTAGGCAATGTATAAAAAACGGGGGGATTTTAACTAGAAAAGCCGCAAGATCCTTATGATAACATGATTCTCGACAGCTTTATTAATTACACTTGTATTTCATTTTGTATATCAGGTAGTGGTCACCATCTAAAATGTGGTAAACTCCACCATCTGATAATTGGGCCAGAATTTCTTGTATATAATATTCCCTATCAAGGACGACAACAGTGCCACCCTTGTCTGCATTTTTAAATTACAATCAATTATTTTCAGAAAGGTCTTTTAATGCTTGTTTTTTCAGCAGCTGATATGTTCCTATGTAATTTCATATATTTCTGCACAAACTTTATATAGGTTTTAACACCTGAGTTAGATGTGGCTTGGAACATAGCGTGATTTATTTCTTAGACCTAAAGATTTTAGATAAAACATAACATTGTTCAACGGCATTATCAATTTGATTAGCATTAATACTCTGAGTACCAAAATGAACCTTGAGTCTCAGGGTTCTGAAAAAACGATATAAATCTTTTTCAAGGTTAAATTCATTCATATAGGTGGAGGGACAAAAAGATAAGCCCTTATTCAACACAGTCCTTTCCATTTCTGTAAGTTGATACTTTGAGATGTTAATCACCAAGTCACTTTTTTCAGTAGTGAGTTCTTTACTGTGACCAGAGTCTCTTTCAAAATCAGGGTCAGGGTTAGAGATCAGAGAGACATTCTCAATTAAGCAATTTTCAGGCGTATGGGCACCCCATACAGACAAAGTTTTGGTAAACTTGCCAAAATTTTTACACCTGTGCTGGATCCTCCATTGTGTGTTGTATATACTTACCTGCCAGGACCCGTGCACTATTTATCATGGAAGTGACAGATGAAGAAAAAGTTTTTTCCTACACGGATGTCGATTGGTCCAGATTTGTACAGCTCTAGCAAGGGGCTCAAGGGATTTCCTGAGAGGTACTTCTAAAATTAATGTGCCTAAAGATTTGGAAAAAGCAAAAGAGAAATTGCTATCATATGAACTGCACATGACACAACATTAGTAGAATACTACAAAGTACGACGGATCCCCAGGGGTTTAAGATTAAGATTGAGACCGACAATTATGGCAAATAATGAGAAATATAAAAAAAAGATTTAAATGCATTTTGAATAAATGCTCATTTGACATTATAGTCTGGACAGTGAAATGTTTGCAGGAAGATATCGATAAACAAAAAGCACTGGTTGTGGAGTATGAAAAGAATCTTGTTACTCACTTCTCTGCCGATGAACTGAATTCTAACAACATTAATAGAGAAATTGTTTTTCCTTCTTTGTGTCCTAATCCTAAGAATTCTTTGGATGTTGTAAGAGTTTTGAAATATTATGTTGAAGCTACTAAAGATTTCAGGAAGACTTCTAGTCTATTTGTTGTCTTTTCTGGTTATAGGAAAGGTCAGAAAGCTTCTGCCATTTCCTTGGCATCTTGGTTAAAGCTTTTGATTCATAAGGCTTATTTGGAGTCGGGTCAGGCCCCGCCTCAGAGAATCACAGCTCATTCTACTAGATCAGTCTCCACTTCATGGCTTTTAAGAATGAAGCTTCAGTTGATCAGATTTGCAAAGCAGCAACTTGGTTTTCTTTGCAAACATTTACTAAATTCTACCGTTTTCATGTATTTGCCTCTTCTGAAGCAGTTTTTGGTAGAAAAGTTCTTCAGGCAGCTGTTTCAGTTTGATTCCTCTGCTTATGTTTTAAGTTTTTTCTTTCATTTATGAGAAACACTTATTTATTTATTTTTGGTTGTGGATTTAATTTTTTCAGCGGAAAATGGATGTTTTTATTTTATCTCTCCCTCTCTAGTGACTCTTGTGTGGAGTTCCACATCTTTGGTATTTCTATCCCATACATGACTAGCTCATGGACTCTTGCCAATTACATGACAGAAAACATAATTTATGTAAGAAAATTACCTGATAAATTAATTTCTTTCATATTGGCAAGAGTCCATGAGACCCACCCTTTTTTATGGTGGTTATGTTTTTTGTATAAAGCACAATATTATTTTCCAATTCCTTTTTTGATGCTTTCTACTCCTTTTTTCTATCACCCCACTGCTTGGCTATTCGTTAAACTGAATTGTGGTTGTGGTGATGGGTGTATTTATAGGCATTTTGAGGTTTGGGAAACTTTGCCCCTCCTGGTAGGATTGTATACGTCACTAGCTCATGGACTCTTGCCAATATGAAAGAAAAGAATTTATCAGGTAAGTTCTTACATAAATTATGTTTTTTCCTGTCTCTCAAAGGCCAAGGCCTCGTTGTCCCGGATAGACCTTTTCATGACATCGGAACACGGTTATCTTGCTGGTTCATCAGGTTAAGATCCATGAAATTCTCTTGTCTGATCATGCGCCAGTTGAGCTTATGCTCCCCCTTCACAGACATCCCACTAACAGAAACACTCTAAGATTTCCAACTTATTCAAGCACCTCAGAACCTTTTAAACAATTTCTAGTTCACTCATGGAATGATTTTTACGCTGATAATCCAACTCACGTGGACAACCCCCACTGTTTTGGGAGACTGCTAAAGCAGTCCTAACAGGCAATATAATCTCTTATTTGGCCAATCTTCGCCGCAAAACTCAGCATAGGTACGTGTCTTCGGAAAAAAGTCTACTGACGTCCTATCAGGAGTACAGTTATATGACGCTTATATTGCAACCAAGGAAGACCTAGATACCTTTATGACCCAACAAGCAGCCTCAGAGTTAATTAAAATGGCCTCCAAATCTATCCGATTCGGAAATCGATCAGCGAAAATGCTGGTCTCTATAGTCAAAACCGAATGGCAAAAGACATGTGGTTCTCTTTAAAATTTGAGGGGAAGACTCATACTACCCCTGGAGATGTTGTCAGAGGATTTGCAGACTACTTCTCCGCACTATATACTAAGCAACCATCTTGTCCCCCCGGTTATCAAAGAATCGTTCTGGTCCTCCCTGACCTTACCCCAGCTTAGCCAAGACCAGGTAGAACAATTAAACTCTCCTATTACCGCTAACAAAGTAGATAAGGTAATTTCAGAGATGGCCAGGGTTAAGGCGCCAGGCCCAGATGGCCTTCCCTTTGAATTCTATCGATTGTTACAGCCCAACATCTCTAGGACACTATTGGCCTTGTACAGTGGATATTTTCAGGATGGAATCTATCCATCCACTGCCTTTTCAGCAGCCCATATAACGCTTATTCCCAAGACGGGGAAAGATCACTCTTTATCGGAATCCTACAGACCCATCTCACTACTGAACGCCGATTATAAGATCTTTATGGCTGTTCTGGCAGGACGTCTGAAGGTTCTTCTTCACTCGGATCAGACGGGTTTTGTCTTCAAGCGGTCAATCTGAGACGAGTACTGCAGGTCATTGATTTTTGCTGGAGGAGGGTAGGAGGAAATCACAGAAATGACTTATTGGAGGCTTTCCTGCTATCCCTGGATGCAGAGAAGGCCTTCGATCGTGTGGAGTGGGATCATTTGAGTGATTCTTTGGCTCGTTTCCACATCAATGGAGCATTTGCGCAAACCATCCGAAACATATACATGCGGCCGGTGGCCCGGGTTCTTGCTAATGGTATGTTTTCGTTGGATATCACCTTACAAAGGGGCATGAGGCAGGGCTGTCCCTTATCCCCGCTGCTCTTTGATCTGGCACTCGAACCATTGGCCACCAAACTGTGACAAATGTTCCCAGGGATTTTGGTGCATGACAGACCTCAAAAGTTGTCTCTCTATGCCCTGCTAGGCATATTCCCAACATCCTTAAAACCATCCAAGACTTTGGAAATTTTTCAGGCTACAAGGTCAATGCAGGGAAATCGGAGATTCTGTGGCTGAATAAGCACACCAATAGTCAGGGGAGCTACCCCTTCACTGTGGTAGGGAATAAACTCACATACCTTGGTGTCCACTTGCATAGGAACCCCCAATGTTTATATGACTTTAATATCTCAAAGCATTACATTAATTGCATTAATTAATCTCTGTAGCCAGCTTTAACATTGGGGCTCTCTGCCATTATCCCTTAAGGGACAAATCAGCCTTATTAAAATGATAACTTTACCACGACTCTTGTACCCAATGCTTATGTTACCTTTCTAAGATCTGAGAACCTTGAATACGGCTATTGGGAGGTTTATATGGCATGGAGGTAAACCTTGTATAGCAGTTTAATTATTGCACCAACCTTATCGTGATGGGGTCTAGGCCTCCCGAACCTTAAAATGTACAACTGGATGGCTTTAATTAGACTCGTACTGGACTGGCAATTGGGTACCTCACATTTCTGTGATGCTGAGCTATATAATGCGGTATTGAACCCTATACACTTATCAAATCTGCCCTACCTGAAGGTAGATGAAGCCCCTCCTCATATTAAATCCTCCATTCTTTATAAGGGCAATTGGCGGGTTGGGGCTTGGCTCATAAATTCCTGGGGTCTCGACTCCCCTCCCCTCCCCTCAATTGCTTCCCTTAGTGGGTAACCTGGATTTCCCGGCAGGCACCGATACGTTTACAGTTTCATCAGTGAAAGGGATCAGGGTAGTGGGAGACTTGTTGAACCCTCTGTCGCACACAGTTAAGACGTTCCATGAACTAAGTACGAAACATACCATTCCAAATAACTAATTCTATGCATATCTCTAGGTGCGCCCCTACATTGACAGTCTCAAACAAAACTATCCCAATTTTTGGGATGCCTTGGTATTTGCTACTCCGCAAACAACCTTTGCGCTAGGGAACTTCTCTCTGTCTGATATATATGGAATTCTGATCCACAAGATGGCGACTGACAATCAAACGCAGACCTTAGACAGATGGACAGTGAGAGGGGTGGAAAACATCTCCTACAATGACATACAAAAAAAGCTTAGACCTAACTAAAAAAGCGACACTAAGTATACCTTTGCGTGAAGCTCAGGTGAGAATGATACACTTTGATTATATAACTCCCAACAGACTCTCCAAATGGAATCCGCACCAACCAAATAAATGCGGGAAATGCGGTGCAATGGCCCGAGCATCCCACACTATTTTTACTTATGCCCTCTGATACGGCAATTTTGGGCCCGAATTCAACACTGGCTCAGGAGCACAATAGGAGTCTCCATTACATTGCATCTAGAACAGATCTGCATTTTTCGCTGGACTGAACTACCCCGTAGGTACCATAGCCTGCTGACGTTAATTATGCTGATAGCCAGAAACTGTATATTGTGAATGTGGACAAATTGGAAACCCCCTACTATACGACAGTTTAAGCGTAAGCTTTACAAACAGCTGTTCACGGAACAGTTTGACGTTAAACTTGATATGGCACACAGGCTGCAACCTTTCCTGTCTAAATGGGAGCCCCTCCTACACACAAAGCCCTGTGATACAAAGACAAATTCTAGGACTGTTTGCTCGGACGGAAATACTTTTGTCTGCTTCTCTAAGAGGAGAGTGGACAACTCTATATGACTCAGAGACACCTGCAAGGGGGGGAGGGGGTTTCGAGATCTTAATCTCGCAAATCTTGTAGGAATAAAAATCAAAGTCAAACTAAAACTATATAATAAGCCATATAGTGTGCTTGGGGGGGGGGTGAGGAGTGGAGAGAAAGAGAGTACATTTTTTTTTTTTATTTATTTTGTTCAGATCCCTTAAGTTTCCTCAGCCCATACATGGTTTAAAAAAAAAACTATCGCCCCCATTTTTTATACATTGCCTAAGGTCCGTAAGAGCCTTAGCCATTGTGGCCAGCACAGAGTTAGCATTTAGCAGGAATGCATTTGAATGGAGTTCCTGCACTATTTTTACAGGTGGAACTAAGTTGCCCCTGGACAGAGAACAGAAACACTTCAGTAAACACTTCTGATAGGATGAGCTGGAGCCCAGTCTGGTTAAAGGGATAGTGAGATCCTCTAGTAATCACAGCTCTAGCAAGGGGCTCAAGGAATTTCCTGAGAGGTACTTCTAAAATTAATGTGCCTAAAGATTTGGAAAAAGCAAAAAAGAAATTGCTATCATATGAACTGCACAACATTAGCAGAATACTACAGAGTACGACGGATCCCTAGGGGTTTAAGAATCAGATTGAGACAGACAATTATGGCAAATAATAAGAAATATAAAAAAAGGTTTGAATGCATTTTTAATAAATGCTCCATTGACATTATAGTCTGGACAGTGTTTACAGGAAGCGATTGATAAACAAAAAGCACTGGTTGTGGAGTGTGAAAAAAATCTTGTTACTTCTCTGCCGATGAACTGCAGAAAATCAAAACGGATATTGATAAATTACTGGATGACTTCCAAACGGAGTTAAAAAAAATATAAAATGGCAGAAGTTTAGCAGAGATTAAGAGGATTATTTGTATAACCGGGTATATCGTTGGTCACATGACGACAGAGCCCGTGATGTCACTGGCATGTGACCTGGAAGAGAAGGTGCGTCATTGAGAGGAACCAGGAATGCAACAAAGAATTCTACACCCGGACAGCTTACATCTACCTCATTAAGCTCCGGTTCAGACACAGATACCGGAGGGGAGGACGCAAGCATAGAGGTAGGTATTGCACAACCTCCACAGCAGAGTCGCACACGGGGCAAGCCGGTACAATGAGGGAAGAAGAAAGGCCCCTACGAGTCATAAGTGAGCAGACCAGCCATATCACATCGAGATTGGTATGTACCAGTTCAGAAATGAGCAATATTGTGAATGCTGTAAACGATGTAAATAGTAAAAATGTAGATACGCCTGAAATTTGCCTAATTAAGAATGTCTCTCTGATCTCTAACCCTGACCCTGATTTTGAAAGAGACTCTGGTCACAATAAAGAACTCACTACTGAAAAAAGTGACTTGGTGATTAACATCTCAAAGTATCAACTTACAAAAATAGAAAGGACTGTGTTGAATAAGGGCTTATCTTTTTGTCCCTCCACTTATATGAATGGATTTAATCTTGAAAAAGATTTATATCGTTTTTTCAGAACCCTAAAACGCAAGGCACATTTTGGTACTCAGAGTATTAATGCTAATCAAATTGATAATGCTGTTGAAAATGTTATGTTTGATCTAAAATCTTTAGGTCTAAGAAATAAATCACGCTATGTTCCAAGCACATCAAACTCAGGTGTTGAAACCTATATAAAGTTTGTGCAGAATGATATAAAAAAGTTATTAACAAAGAAAGATATGAAATTACATAGGAACATATCAGCTACTGAAAAACAAGCATTAAAAGATCTTTCTGAAAATAAATTGATTGTAATTAAAAATGCGGACAAGGGCGGTGCTGTTGTCGTCCTTGACAGGGAATATTATATATAAAGTGTAATTAATAAAGCTGTCAAGAATCATGTTATCACTAAGGATCTTGCAGCTTTTCTAGTTAAAAAAACCCTATGACTCCCATTTTTTATGCATTACCTATGGTCCATAAGAGCTTTAGTAAACCCCCCGGCCGGCCCATTGTGGTCAGCACAGAGTCAGTATTCTCCAACATACCTTGTTAGATAACATTTTAAATCCCTTAGCTGCCGTTCAAAAATCTTATGAATTAAATAGAAGTGCTGATAGCTTAAAATTTACTCTGAATTTTTCGGAAAGTTATGTGAGCTATTTGGATACAGTAGTGTATAAAAAGGGCAGTACCTTTACTACTGATTTGTATAACACGCCTACTGACCATAATACTCTTTTACACTATGACAGCTATCACCTTAAATGAGTGTTCAACTCTATTCCTAAAAGTCAATTTGTTAGAACACTGAGAAATGTAAAAGATAGAAATTTGCAACCAGTGAGACTAGAACAAATGGTCACTAAGTTTAAAAGGAGGGGTTACCCATACTCACTAATAACAAGTTGTAAACAGAGGGGCTTAATGAAATGTGGGACTGCAATTCAGTGACACAACGTGATAAAAAAGAAGGGAATCAGATTGTGTTCACAACAGAACATAGTATGTATAGTGATACAATTTCTAGTATCATTAAAAAGCAAAATAAATAAATATAATCCTGATATTAAAGAATTTCATAATTCCCCTATACATGCTTATAAGAGGGTAAAAACATCTTAGAGGACATGTTGGTTAAGGCTGACATGGACACAATGAAGGAAGAGAAAACTAACTATCTAACTACACCCAACAAAAGATCATACCTCTGCCTACATTGTGCCCAATGTAATTCTATGATCAAGGGCAAACATGTAGCACAGGTAAATGATAGAAGAAGGCGAGAAATTAATGGTTTCTACACGTGATACAGAATATGTAGTGTATCTATATATAAGGTATTGAATGTTTGTATTCTATAGCATGACTAAAGGTCAGATGGACCCGAAACGTTGCTGTTTTCTGTCTTCATGTCACTGTAAATAAAGACTACACCTTGTACCATATGGTGGTAAAAATGTAGCCAATGTAAGTGAAACTAATGCAATAAATGAAGATGATATGCAGAGTGAATGTTTGAATTTGAAAAAGTTAAATCTGCACAAAAAATCTTCATATGTACCTCCAACAAGCAACTCAGGTGTAGAAACATTTGTTAAATTTGTTCAACAAGATGTTGCTAATCTAATGAAAAAAACTAGATTAAATCCTTACACAAAACAACATAACCTCACAAAAGGGGAATGGGAGGCTATATCTACTTTGAAAAATAACAAAAATATCACCATAAAAAATGCTGACAAGGGCGGAGCAATAATAGTGTTAGACACTGACTATTATGTGCAGGAGATATTACAACAGCTGTCAGATGGAGGGGTTTATGAAATATTGGATCATGATCCTCTTAAAGAAATACAAAGAGAGCTTAAGGGCATATTAGATAGAGCTTTGACTCATAACATTATTTCTAAACAGGTCTATGATTTTCTGTATAATAAATACCCCATAACACCAATTTTTTATACATTACCCAAAGTCCATAAAAGCTTATTACATCCACCAGGACGCCCTATTGTGGCCT
Source organism: Bombina bombina (assembly GCF_027579735.1). Taxonomy (NCBI): domain Eukaryota; kingdom Metazoa; phylum Chordata; class Amphibia; order Anura; family Bombinatoridae; genus Bombina; species Bombina bombina. The sequence continues at coordinate 840,262,885 of NC_069504.1, read as the reverse complement.
GTACCGATTCTATTTTTTCTAATATCTCTATCTTTCTGGACAAAGTCCTCTTTCCATTTGTCAAACAGCAAAAATCCTTTATTAAGGATACAAATGATTTTCTTTCAAACTTATGGGGATTGAAATAGAGGATACTTGGTTAATTTTTTCACTGGATGTGGTAAATCTATATACCTCTATTCCCATGAGGCAGGTCTATTGACTGTGAAAAGTTTTTTGAGTGACAGTGGCTTATATAATCTATCCCAGATTGACTTTTTTGATGACATGTTGAGACTTGTCCTATATTGCAATTATTTTCTCTTTCAAGACACTTACTACATGCAAAAGCGGGGAACAGCCATGGGCTCCAATGTAGCCCCCTCATATGCCAATTTGTTCATGAGTGGCTTTGAGAACAAATTTGTCTACACTAATCAGCCATTCATCAGCCATTGTAAGCTGTGGCTAAGGTATATAGATGATATTTTTGGCATATGGGGGGGCTCATTGGAGTCCCTGATACAGTTTGTTGAGGATATTAATGCCTCTATGACAGGTCTAAGATTTACCCTTACTTACTCTATCCAAAAGATTAACTTTTTGGATACAACTGTATATCGACATGGAAATACATTAAGTACAGATCTATATGTAAAACCCACAGATAGAAATACTCTGCTGCGATATGAAAGTTTCCACCCTGATACTGTTTTTAAATCCATACCCAGGAGTCAACTTTTGCGTACTAAAAGAATAGTTAGAGATCAAAAAGTATTGCCAGAAAGACTAGTGTCTATGGGCAATAAATTTATCCAAAGAGGATATCCAAAAGAAAATATCGCTAAAAACATTCAGGATTTGGATAGAGTACATGATAAAAAACCAACAGAGAAAGGAACAGATAGATTAGTGCTTTCTATGGAATACAGTGACAAGAGCAATGACATCTTTAGAATAGTAAGAAAACACTGGCATCTTTTGTCAAAATATAATCCAGAGATAGAATCATTTAAACTCCCCCCTATGCCATCATATAGAAGGGTAAAAAATCTTAGGGATCACATAGTAAAAGCTGATATAGGTACATCTAAAATGTCTGATGTAAATTATCTAACTACCCCTAATAAAGGCTGTTACCCCTGCTTACACTGTGCTCAATGTAATTCAGTTATTAAAGGGAAATTCTTAGCACAAAATGACAAAAGAAAGCAATATACAATCAATGGGTTATATACATGCCAAACCAACTATGCAATCTACCTACTTAAATGCCCATGTGGTCTTTGTTACATTGGCGAGACCACCCAAGCCGCCAGGGATAGGTTTAGTCAACATAAAGCATCCATTAAATCAAAAGATATGTCACTTCCAGTATCAGCACATTTTACAAATATGGGTCATACAGTAAGCCAGCTTCGCTTTCAAGTGATTGACCATATCCCCCATCATAGAAGAGGGGGTAATAGGGAACTAAAATTAAAACAGAAAGAAGTATGGTGGATTAAACGTCTGAACACATTACATCCATATGGTCTGAATAGAGATTATGATTTGTATTTGTTTTTATAATGGTTTTAAATGATGGAACATATTCTGGTACCACTAGAGGTCACTGTGTTGTTGAAATTTACAAACCTGGATAGGTATGGGTTAAACCAATTAACACTGAGAATTGAAGCATGATTGGTCCAGATACCCTTTTTAAAGTCAGTTTGTTTGATTGTAACTTATGCATGATTAAGGACTATGTAGGTCCGAAACGTCGCTTTTTACTGGTTGCTAAACCTCAAATAAAGATTTTTCACCTTTAAAAGAAGATTGTGTGCTGTGGTGCTGTTACCTTGTTTTTCACATGGACTGTATACACTGGAGTTTGGCTGATACTCCTTGGTAACGTGCACACAGGTGGGAAAGAAATTTTACTAAAACCTATGGTGCTGGATTCAACTCACTTACTTCTTGTTCATGGAATCAGCAGAGTCACAAGCACCTGTAGTGAGTGAAAACACAATGGAGGACAAGCAGCCTTCTACTTTCTCCTATTCAGACATAGATGCAGCACGCATCACCTCACTGGCCCTGGGATCAAGGAATTTTTTAAGGGTCACTGCAGAAGCAGACACTAAAAAAGAGTATGAGAGAACAAAAAGAAAATTGATATCTCTGGAACTGCATTCTGTGACACTTGCAGAATACTACCGTATTAAAAGGATCCCCAGAGGCTTAAGAGTTAAACTGAGGCCCACCATTCTATCTAACAATGAAATGTATAAAAGTAAATTTGAGAGCATTCTGAATAAGTGCTCATTTGACCTTATCGTCTTGACCGTGGAGTGCCTACAACTGGAAATTGAGAAACAGAAAAAAACCGTATCAGAAGTGGAAAGAATGATGGAAACTAAACTCACCCTGGATATGCTGAAAACTACTAAAGAAGAAGTAGATGCATTACTGGCACAATACCGTTCAGACCTGGAAGAAAGGAAAAGGGTTAAATTTGCACGGGATGAAACGGACTATGCCAACAACAGAGTGTATCAGTGGTCACATGACCAGACGTCACGACGCGAGGGGCCCACGCTGGAGGAGACAGCCGAGAATTACAGCAGCGCAAGAAAAGGAAGACAGCTCATCATCCGGCGAGAGTTTTTTAGACACAGGCTCAGAAGGCGACACCGGAGGGGAGGGCGGAAGCACCGCCGATCAAAGGGAGTACAAGATGCACACACGGAGTTCCTGGAACCAGCAAGGGCAGCCGCAGCGGTCACGGAGAGGAGCCAGACATCGCAGGGGTATGAGAAAACAACAATAGAGGTAAAAAAGTTGCCGGTTGTTAACCCCTTACTGTTTAACAAAAATGAACTGCCTGTTACTAACTTTATAAAGGGAAATGAACGGAACGAACTGTCTAATATTGCTAGTACTCCAGTGTTATCTGAAAATCCACTTGAAGGAAATGAACTGCCTGAGATTAACCTCTTAGAGTGTGGTATAATAAGGGGAAATGAACTGCCTGAAATTAACTCCCTAGAGTGTGACATAGTAGATAGTACACTGTCTGAGTTTATACCTGTGATACCCAATGCTAGTCCACAGGCAAATGTTGAAACTAATCTGGTTATTAATATTTCGAAATATAAGCTTACAGATAATGAGCATAGCTTATTAATGAAGGGCTTGTCATACTGTCCAGTGAAAGATTGTGATGAGTTTGAAATTGACAAAGATCTATACAAAATTTTTCAGACTTCTAAGGTTGAAATCAATATATGGTGGTAAAAATGTAGCCAATGTAAGTGAAACTAATGCAATAAATGAAGATGATATGCAGAGTGAATGTTTGAATTTGAAAAAGTTAAATCTGCACAAAAAATCTTCATATGTACCTCCAACAAGCAACTCAGGTGTAGAAACATTTGTTAAATTTGTTCAACAAGATGTTGCTAATCTAATGAAAAAAACTAGATTAAATCCTTACACAAAACAACATAACCTCACAAAAGGGGAATGGGAGGCTATATCTACTTTGAAAAATAACAAAAATATCACCATAAAAAATGCTGACAAGGGCGGAGCAATAATAGTGTTAGACACTGACTATTATGTGCAGGAGATATTACAACAGCTGTCAGATGGAGGGGTTTATGAAATATTGGATCATGATCCTCTTAAAGAAATACAAAGAGAGCTTAAGGGCATATTAGATAGAGCTTTGACTCATAACATTATTTCTAAACAGGTCTATGATTTTCTGTATAATAAATACCCCATAACACCAATTTTTTATACATTACCCAAAGTCCATAAAAGCTTATTACATCCACCAGGACGCCCTATTGTGGCCTGTACCGATTCTATTTTTTCTAATATCTCTATCTTTCTGGACAAAGTCCTCTTTCCATTTGTCAAACAGCAAAAATCCTTTATTAAGGATACAAATGATTTTCTTTCAAAACTTATGGGGATTGAAATAGAGGATACTTGGTTAATTTTTTCACTGGATGTGGTAAATCTATATACCTCTATTCCCATGAGGCAGGTCTATTGACTGTGAAAAGTTTTTGAGTGACAGTGGCTTATATAATCTATCCCAGATTGACTTTTTGATGACATGTTGAGACTTGTCCTATATTGCAATTATTTTCTCTTTCAAGACACTTACTACATGCAAAAGCGGGGAACAGCCATGGGCTCCAATGTAGCCCCCTCATATGCCAATTTGTTCATGAGTGGCTTTGAGAACAAATTTGTCTACACTAATCAGCCATTCATCAGCCATTGTAAGCTGTGGCTAAGGTATATAGATGATATTTTTGGCATATGGGGGGGCTCATTGGAGTCCCTGATACAGTTTGTTGAGGATATTAATGCCTCTATGACAGGTCTAAGATTTACCCTTACTTACTCTATCCAAAAGATTAACTTTTTGGATACAACTGTATATCGACATGGAAATACATTAAGTACAGATCTATATGTAAAACCCACAGATAGAAATACTCTGCTGCGATATGAAAGTTTCCACCCTGATACTGTTTTTAAATCCATACCCAGGAGTCAACTTTTGCGTACTAAAAGAATAGTTAGAGATCAAAAAGTATTGCCAGAAAGACTAGTGTCTATGGGCAATAAATTTATCCAAAGAGGATATCCAAAAGAAAATATCGCTAAAAAACATTCAGGATTTGGATAGAGTACATGATAAAAAACCAACAGAGAAAGGAACAGATAGATTAGTGCTTTCTATGGAATACAGTGACAAGAGCAATGACATCTTTAGAATAGTAAGAAAACACTGGCATCTTTTGTCAAAATATAATCCAGAGATAGAATCATTTAAACTCCCCCCTATGCCATCATATAGAAGGGTAAAAAATCTTAGGGATCACATAGTAAAAGCTGATATAGGTACATCTAAAATGTCTGATGTAAATTATCTAACTACCCCTAATAAAGGCTGTTACCCCTGCTTACACTGTGCTCAATGTAATTCAGTTATTAAAGGGAAATTCTTAGCACAAAATGACAAAAGAAAGCAATATACAATCAATGGGTTATATACATGCCAAACCAACTATGCAATCTACCTACTTAAATGCCCATGTGGTCTTTGTTACATTGGCGAGACCACCCAAGCCGCCAGGGATAGGTTTAGTCAACATAAAGCATCCATTAAATCAAAAGATATGTCACTTCCAGTATCAGCACATTTTACAAATATGGGTCATACAGTAAGCCAGCTTCGCTTTCAAGTGATTGACCATATCCCCCATCATAGAAGAGGGGGTAATAGGGAACTAAAATTAAAACAGAAAGAAGTATGGTGGATTAAACGTCTGAACACATTACATCCATATGGTCTGAATAGAGATTATGATTTGTATTTGTTTTTATAATGGTTTTAAATGATGGAACATATTCTGGTACCACTAGAGGTCACTGTGTTGTTGAAATTTACAAACCTGGATAGGTATGGGTTAAACCAATTAACACTGAGAATTGAAGCATGATTGGTCCAGATACCCTTTTTAAAGTCAGTTTGTTTGATTGTAACTTATGCATGATTAAGGACTATGTAGGTCCGAAACGTCGCTTTTTACTGGTTGCTAAACCTCAAATAAAGATTTTTCACCTTTAAAAGAAGATTGTGTGCTGTGGTGCTGTTACCTTGTTTTTCACATGGACTGTATACACTGGAGTTTGGCTGATACTCCTTGGTAACGTGCACACAGGTGGGAAAGAAATTTTACTAAAACCTATGGTGCTGGATTCAACTCACTTACTTCTTATATATATATATATATATATATTCATATAAAAATCAGTCTTGCTATAAATAGATATATCAGTACAAAAATCATCACATAATTAGAGAAATATTTATTTAAAAATAGATAGAAAATATTACATTCCAAAAACATTTTCGCAATATGAAATATTCGCATTTTTATGTACATTTTTATAGAAAACACGTCATGGGCTTTGCGCAACAGATTAGGGTTTTAGTGGGTTTTTTCTATTTGTTTTCTCCATTGACTTCTATGGGGAATAAGTGAGCACACACGCAATTTGACTTTTGGATTACGGCGCTTAACGCGCTCGCAAAATATGTTATTTCTTTTGCATGATGTACCGAGTCCACGGATTCATCCTTACTTGTGGGATATTATCCTTCCTAACAGGAAGTGGCAAAGAGAGCACCACAGCAGAGCTGCCTATATAGCTCCCCCCTTAACTCCACCCCCCAGTCATTCTCTTTGCTGGCTCTAAGCAGGAAGAGTAAAAAGAAGAGGTGTTAAACTGTTAGTTTTATTTTATCTTCAATCAAGTGTTTGTTATTTTTAAATGGTACCGGTGTTGTACTATTTGCTCTCAGGCAGGACATAGATGAAGATTTCTGCCTTGATGAATTGGTGGTGCTGACGTCTCCTTCTTTGGTTTTGTTTTATTTATATATATATATATATTCATATAAAATTCAATCTTGCTATAAATAGATATATCAGTACAAAAATCATCACATAATTAGAGAAATATTTATTTAAAAATAGATAGAAAATATTACATTCCAAAAACATTTTCGCAATATGAAATATTCGCATTTTTATGTACATTTTTATAGGAAAACACGTCATGGGCTTTGCGCAACAGATTAGGGTTTTAGTGGGTTTTTTCTATTTGTTTTCTCCATTGACTTCTATGGGGAATAAGTGAGCACACACGCGATTTGACTTTTGGATTACGGCGCTTAACGCGCTCGCAAAATATGTTAGTCCACGGATTCATCCTTACTTGTGGGATATTGTCCTTCCTGACAGGAAGTAGCAAAGAGAGCACCACAGCAGAGCTGTCTATATAGCTCCCCCCTTAACTCCACCCCCCAGTCATTCTCTTTGCTGGCTTTAAGCAGGAAGAGTAAAAAGAAGAGGTGTTAAACTGTTAGTTTTATTTTATCTTCAATCAAGTGTTTGTTATTTTTAAATGGTACCGGTGTTGTACTATTTGCTCTCAGGCAGGACATAGATGAAGATTTCTGCCTGGAGCATTATGATTTTAGCATTTGTAACTAAGGTCCACTGCTGTTCCCACAGTAGCTGAGGAGTATAGGAAAACTTCAGTGTGAGGAACGGTTTCTTGCTATGCAGCAATGAGGTATGTTCAGTCATATTTTCTGCAGAGACTGTGTTAACTCAGAAAGGCTGACAGTATCCCCATTAGGGGAAGGGGAAGCAGTAATCCTAGTATGAAAGAGGCTTTTCTAGCTTGCATGAAGGGCTAAGTTTTTTTGGGGGCACTTAGTTTGTTTATTAGAAAGTGACAAACGTTTGTGTGTTCTGGGAGTAACGTTTTTTATGTTTATGGGAACGTTTGCTTGAGGGGCTCATTTGGCTTATTTAGGGTTGTTATAACCCACATGGTTTTCAAACATAGTTTGCTAGATTTGTGTAGGCCCCAGCAACATCGAGTGAGGTGGGCGGGGCCTATTTTCGCACCTCAGTTGCGCACTTAGTAATTCAGACAAGCAGCAAGCAACTTCTCCTGAGGTCCTGAGAGTCTTCTGAGGGCTTATTCAATGCTTTAACCCCAGATTATTGCTCCTAAGAGCAGGTAGGGCCACAGCAGAGCTGTGGCAAGGTGCTATTAGGTTTTTTTCCGGTTTTTAGACAAATTTCAATCCGGTTTTGTCATTTGTGGGGTTATTGTTTATTTACTTGTGGTGCAATCCTTCTAAGGCTTAGTGGGTACACTGTAAAAATTTCGGAAAATTTGAAGCAATTTTACCCTGTTTTGCAGTTTGTGTATGCCTTTTTTTTCTCTTAAAGGCACAGTACCGTTTTTGCAAATTGTGTTTTTTTCATTAAATAAAGTGTTTTCCAAGCTTGCTTGCTTTATTACTAGTCTGTTAAACATGTCTGACACTGAGGAAACTCATTGTTCAATTTGTTTAGAAGCCATTGTGGAACCCCCTCTTAGAATGTGTCCCACATGTACTGATATGTCTATAAATTGCACACAGCATATTTTGACTTCTCAGACAGAAGGAAGTCAGGTTTTGCCATCTAGTTCTCTCCAAGTGTCACAACCGGTAACGCCCGTACAAGCGACGCCAAGTACTTCTAGTGCGTCTAATTCTTTCACCTTGCAAGATATGGCTTCAGTTATGAATACTACCCTCACAGAGGTTTTATCTAAACTGCCTGGGTTGCAAGGGAAGCGCAGTAGCTCTGGGTTAAGAACAAATGCTGAGCCTTCTGACGCTTTAGTAGCCGTATCCGATATTCCCTCACAATGTTCTGAGGTAGGGATGAGGGATTTGCTGTCTGAGGGAGAGATTTCTGATTCAGGAAAGAAGTTTCCCTCAGACAGATTCAGATATGACGGCATTTAAATTTAAGCTAGAGCACCTCCGCTTATTGCTTAGGGAGGTTTTAGCTACTCTGGATGATTGTGACCCTATAGTGGTCCCAGAGAAATTGTGTAAAATGGACAGATACTTAGAGGTTCCTGTTTAAACTGATGTTTTTCCAGTCCCTAAGAGGATTGTGACTATTGTTACTAAGGAGTGGGATAGACCAGGTATTCCATTCGCTCCCCCTCCTGTTTTTAAGAAAATGTTCCCTATTTCTGACACCATAAAGGACTCATGGCAGACGGTCCCTAAGGTGGAGGGAGCTATTTCTACTCTGGCTAAGCGTACAACGATACCTATTGAAAACAGTTGTGCTTTCATTGATCCTATGGATAAAAAATTAGAGGGTCTCCTAAAGAAAAAGAATTAAGGCTCTTAAATTGGCTAATTCTTTTATTACAGACACTGCTTTTAATCTTGGTAAGTTAGCGGCAAAGAATTCAGGTTTTGCCATTTTAGCGCGTAGAGCGTTAAGGCTTAAGTCCTGGTCAGCTGATGTGTCATCTAAATCTAAGCTTTTGTCCATCCCTTTCAAAGGTAAGACCTTATTCGGGCCTGCTCTGAAAGAGATTATTCTAGACATTACTGGAGGGAAGGGTCATACCCTCCCTCAGGATAAGTCAAATAAGACAAGGACCAAACAAAATAATTTTCGTTCTTTTCGAAACTTCAAGAGTGGTCCCACTTCCTCTTCCTCTGCTGCAAATTTAGAGGGGAATTTTGCTCAATCCAAGCCAACCTGGAGATCTAATCAGGCTTGGAACAAGGGTAAACAGGCCAAAAAGCCTGCTGCTGCCACTAAGTCAACATGAAGGGGTAGCCCCCAATCCGGGACCGGATCTACTAGGGGGCAGACTCTCTCTCTTTGCTCAGGCTTGGGCAAGAGACATTCAGGATTCCTGGGCAGTAGAAATTGTAACCCAGGGATAACTTCTAGATTTCAAGGGCTCCCCTCCAAGGGGGAGGTTCCATCTTCCTCAATTGTCTGTAAACCTGACAAAAAGAGAGGCGTTCTTACGCTGTGTAAAAGACCTTTTTACCATGGGTGTGATCTGCCCAGTTCCAGAAGCAGAACAAGGGCAGGGGTTCTACTCCAATTTGTTTATTGTTCCCAAAAAGAAAGGAACATTCAGACCAATTCTGGATCTCAAGATCCTAAACCAGTTCCTAAGAGTCCCATCCTTCAAGATGGAGACCATTCAGACTATCTTACCATTGATCCAGGAGGGTCAATATATGACCACCGTGGATTTAAAGGATGCGTATCTACACATTCCTATCCACAAAGATCATCACCAGTTCCTCAGGTTCGCCTTTCTGAACAAGCATTATCAGTTTGTGGCTCTTCCTTTCGGGTTGGCCACGGCGCCACGTATCTTCACGAAGGTGCTAGGGTCCCTTCTGGTGGTTCTAAGGCCACGGGGCATAGCAGTGGCACCTTATCTAGACGACATTCTGATTCAAGCGTCGACCTTCCAACTAGCCAAGTCTCACACGGACTTAGTGTTGGCCTTTCTAAGATCTGACGGGTGGAAGGTGAACGTAAAAAAGAGTTCTCTTTCCCCCCTCACAAGAGTTTCATTTCTAGGGACTCTGATAGACTCAGTGGACATGAAAATATTTCTGACGGAGGTCAGGAAATCAAAGAATTTGTCCACCTGCCGAGCTCTTCACTCCATTCCTCGGCCGTCAGTGGCTCAGTGTATGGAGGTAATCGGTCTAATGGTAGCGGCAATGGACATAGTTCCGTTTGCTCGCTTACATCTCAGACCACTGCAACTATGCATGCTCAATCAGTGGAATGGGGATTATGTGGATTTATTTCCTCAGATAAATCTGGATCAAGAGACCAGAGACTCTCTTCTTTGGTGGTTGTCACAGGATCATCTGTCCCAGGGAATGTGTTTCCGCAGGCCAGAATGGGTTATAGTGACAACAGACGCCAGCCTTCTGGGCTGGGGTGCAGTCTGGAATTCCCTAAAGGCTCAGGGTTTGTGGACTCGGGAGGAGGCTCTCATACCGATAAATATTCTGGAACTAAGAACGATATTCAATGCTCTCCAGGCATGGCCTCAGCTGGCTTCAATGGGCAGAGGCTCACTCTTGCCATCTGTCAGCGATCTATATCCCAGGTGTAGAGAACTGGGAGGCAGACTTTCTAAGTCATCAGACTTTTCATCCGGGGGAGTGGGAACTCCATCTGGAGGTGTTTGCTCAACTGGTTCGCCTATGGGGCACACCAGAATTGGATCTGATGGCGTCTCATCAGAACGCTAAACTTCCTTGTTACGGCTCCAGGTCAAGGGATCCTCATGCTGTACTGATAGATGCTCTAGCAGTACCCTGGTCGTTCAACCTGGCTTATGTGTTTCCACCTTTCCCTCTCCTTCCACGTCTGATTGCCAGAATCAAACAGGAGAGAGCATAGGTGATTTTGATAGCGCCTGCGTGGCCACGCAGGACTTGGTATGCAGACCTGGTGGACATGTCATCTCTTCCACCATGGTCTCTGCCGCTGAGACAGGACCTTCTGATTCAAGGTCCATTCAAGCATCCAAATCTAATTTCTCTGCAACTGACTGCTTGGAGATTGAACACTTGATTTTATCAAAGCGGGGTTTCTCTGAGTCAGTCATAAATACCTTGATTCAGGCTCGAAAGCCTGTTACCAGGAAAATCTATCATAAGATATGGCATAAATATCTTTTTGGTGCGAATCCAAAGGTTTCTCCTGGAGTAAAATCAGGATTCCTAGGATTTTGTCTTTTCTCCAAAAGGGATTGGAGAAAGGATTGTCAGCTAGTTCTCTAAAAGGACAGATATCTGCTCTGTCTATTTTGTTGCACAAGCGTCTGGCAGATGTTCCAGACTTTCTGGCTTTTTGTCAGGCTTTAGCTAGAATTAAGCCTGTGTTTAAATCTGTTGCTCCGCCATGGAGTCTAAATTTAGTTCTTAGAGTTCTTCAGGGGGTTCCGTTTGAACCCATGCATTCCATAGATATTAAGCTTTTATCTTGGAAAGTTTTGTTCCTAGTTGCTATCTCTTTCAGCTCGAAGAGTTTCTGAACTATCTGCATTACAATGCGACTCGCCTTATCTTGTGTTCCATGCTGATAAGGTGGTTTTACGTACCAAGCCTGGGTTCCTACCTAAGGTTGCTACTAACAGGAATATCAATCAGGAAATTGTTGTTCCTTCTCTGTGTCCTAATCCTTCTTGTAAGAAGGATTGTCTGTTGCACAACTTGGATGTGGTTCGTGCTTTGAAATTTTATTTGCAGGCAACCAAAGATTTTCGTCAACCATCTTCTTTGTTTGTTGTCTATTCTGGAAAGCGTAGGGGTCAAAAGGCTATGGCGACTTCTCTTTCCTTTTGGCTGAAAAGCATCATCCGTTTGGCTTATGAGACTGCTGGACAGCAGCCTCCTGAAAGGATTACAGCTCATTCTACTAGAGTGGTAGCTTCCACATGGGCTTTTAAAAATGATGCTTCTGTTGAACAGATTTGTAAGGCTGAGACTTGGTCTTCGCTTCATACATTTTCCAAATTTTACAAATGTTATACTTTTGCTTCTTTGGAGGCTATTTTTGGGAGAAAGGTTTTGCAAGCAGTGGTGCCTTCCGTTTAGGTTTCTGTCTTGTCCCTCCCTTCATCCATGTCCTAAAGCTTTGGTATTGGTATCCCACAAGTAAGGATGAATCCGTGGACTCGGTACATCATGCAAAAGAAAACAAAATTTATGCTTACCTGATAAATGTCTTTCTTTTGCGATGTACCGAGTCCACGGCCCGCCCTGTCTATTCAAGACAGATGGTATTTTTGTTTTAAAACTTCAGTCACCTCTGCACCTTTTAGTTTCTTCTTTGGCCTTCGGTTGAATGACTGGGGGGTGGAGTTAAGGGGGGAGCTATATAGGCAGCTCTGCTGTGGTGCTCTCTTTGCCACTTCTGTTAGGAAGGATAATATCCCACAAGTAAGGATGAATCCGTGGACTCGGTACATCGCAAAAGAAAGAAATTTATCAGGTAAGCATAAATTTTGTTTTTGCAACTTGTAATAGTAACCCCAAATGCAAAAAAGCCATAACGTGTACTGAGTTTTCTAAACTGGTTTGCCACGAGACTTGTAATCTTGCCCTATACATTTATGTAGTAGTTACTACACTAACTATATTCAAATTCTATTACATAACAGAAATGAGCAATTCAAGAGAGATTTAGCCAAGTCTCTATGAACTTGCAGTAGAGATTAATTAATTCAAGTTAGCTGCTTTCTCATATTAAAGGATCAGTCTACTACAGAATTTGTATTGTTTGAAGATAGATAATCCATTTATTACCCATTCCACAGTTTTGCATAACCAACACAGTTATATTATTATAATGCTTAGCCTAGTGCCAGCTTTCTAAAGCAAAGTATTTCAGAGATATTTACCTACGAAAATTAATTTTACAGACCGCCGCTCTTGGCTCTATTGAGCGTGTCTGTTTTTTACCTAAGCGCATCGGGCACTTTGTCTAGTCACAGCATGCCCGATCACACCATTAAACTTAATGTAGCTTGCTCACGCAGAGTCTCTTTAAGGCTATCACAATGGCTACAGAGGGCACAGAATATCAGATTGAGAGGGCCCATAGGGCACTTAAAGCAAGAACCCAAAGAGATATGCCACCACGGGGTGTGATTATTAAATTCCTTAAGTTTACCGACAAAGAAAAAAATCTTAAATGCGTCAAGGAAGAACCCTACCTTTAAATTTCAAGGAAACGTAGTTCAATTCTTCCAAGATCTGTGTGTAAGAACATTACAGTGGCGAGGCAGACTCCGACCATTAACATCACTACTTAGAAAACATAAAATACCCTATCGTTGGGGCTTCCCTTTCGCCTTCAACATACTTAAGGATGGGAAAATGACCTCAATCTAGACAACTAATGAGATACCTGAAGTTTGCAGAATCTTTAGTTTGGAAACACCGGAGATACCGTTGGACACTGACCCTGGAGAAAAATCAGGGACACAATCTCCAGCACAAAGCTACAAGAAGTCTACTTGGACAAAAGTAAACAACAAAAGATCCAGATCTGGACCTCACACTTAATCCAGAACAACCTAGAAGCACATTCATAACGAGAGTTGGTAAGACATTCTCCCAAACGTGGCTATGTCCATATAATGGAGACTACAGACTGTATACACCAGTAATGTTAGTAGACTGTATGAGACTGCTAAAATTTATCTTATAGTTATATGTTGAGCTGTTAGCCAAAACTTCTTTGATATGTATTGCCGCCTATTACAAATAGAGTAAATGCAATAAGACACTTAGTATCATCTCCTACATCATATGTTAATGCAAAGAATGCATTATATGTTATATATTTTCTACTGTTTTTTTTTGTTTTCTCTTATATGAAAAAGTATTTTAAATTATGCCATTTTTACTGTGCGCCAGATAGCAATTCTGCTGAGAGGTTCACCAAGACTAGTGATCAGGAGTGGGGGAGTCGGAGGTTACGTGACAGTCAGGATAACAATACACCAGGGTGGTTAGATAATGAGGAGGAGACTGGGAGACACTTTTTAACGCATTCCCATCATGACATTAGTTAATGGCTAAGACACTGAATTTCCCTGGAGTTAACCTAATTTCACATAATGTGAGAGGTCTAAACTCTGACATAAAAAGGAGGACTGCGTTGACACACTATAAAAAACTCAAAGCCAATATTTTGTTTCTACAGGAAACCCATTTTTTTATATAATAATTTTTTTTTATTAAGGTAGAGAATAATAACAATAATACAGAAAATATGTCCAGGCACGGATCAGAAAAAAAATAAAATCATTTATACATTCCTCATATAAGAAATAAACATGGGCTTAAACAATGGTGTACTAATGTAGTGGTTATTTTTGCAATATCTAACCAGTAGTGGTACTGTTTGTACATATAAATAAAAGCTAATTGTATGGAGTATAACAAGTTCAATAACAAGAAAATATCAGTTAACATGAGTTATTACACCACCTCTGACATCATGAACACAATAGAAAACAAAATGTAGGGAACTTGAGTGACTGGAACATATAACATTGAAACCTCGGTTTTTATATTATATGGTTAATGACTAATGGTCTCTACCTCGAGATAAGAGATACTCTATAGGCTAGATATGGTGAGAGGTAGGGAGTTGGCTTATGTCTGGCCTCATATAGGCCTAAGTACATGGGGAAGGGGATGCAGCGGGCAAGAGCCGCTTGAAATGGAAGGGAAAGGGAAAGAGGAGGGCGGAGCCAGAAAGGATACTGGAAAGGTAGAAACTAAAGGGCCATTAATCTTAATAGGTGATAGTTGAAGGGGTTCTAATTTGGGGATTAAATATCAAGAGTGCTGTGGCCAATGACTGTTAGGAGCCCTAAGTTAGTCTTATTAACAAACTCAAACAATACCTGCGTACTAGAGGGTACTATACTAAATCCACTACCACACACCATCTATATCTAAACACTAGAGGCTCTTTAATACCTATATACCAGGGGGTCAGCATTAAACTTAATACTATCCGTAAGCTGTACCTATATACTAGACTTGTTACTATAAATCCGTGCTAACACACTGGATACACTGTATTAGGTTTGTCACTAAACACGAGCTGTACCGAGAAACTAAAGGCAACTATATAAGACTTGTCACTATATACAAGGAATATCCACAAATTAGAGGGACCGTACTGGTCTTATTACTATACACAAGCAGTACCAATGCGCTGAGGGCTCTGAATGTGATGTACTGCTAGATACAGGGTGTACCCATATACTAGATAGCCCTATAAAATACTTGTTCCTAAACATAAGCTGTACCTATATACTAAAGGATACTATATAAAAACTTGCTGCTGTATACGTATTGTACCTAGACACTAGAGGACACCGTATAAGACTTCTTACTGAAGACCTGCTATACCTAAAAATCAGAGGCCCTATATTAGGCTTGTTACTATAAACAAGCAGCAATCATCAGCAGACCAAGGAGCCTAGCTCATAGACTATTAGATTCCTCAAGTGCATAGATATAGATCTCTATGGTATTATATATGATGAAACCACTTCCTAAATACAAAACTGTAGGGTAGATGGCAATCAATATCATATAAGGAACATATATCTCATGTTTCAAGGTACAATATAACTGTGAAAATAAAAAGGATAGGAAGGAGCTGAAGTCTTAGGGCTAAGGAAAGTAATGTTTGCTTAGAATCAAGGGGCCTTGCTGAACTCTAGGCATTAAACACAGAAACTTCTAAGAAGGAGATGTACACCTTGTTATGTAGAGAATGAGCAGCTACCTTCAGGGATATATCAGTAAAAACTAGCCATGAGTACACCTAGAAAATAGGGTAGAGAGTCCAACTTGTAGGTATATGCCTTAGCAACAGAGTGAACGTCATAGTTAACCAACAAGTGGTATGTACCACAATTGTTGTGAAATATAAAGGTTTAGAAAAAGCCTATACAAATAACATATGAGAACTCTAGGTTGTGTATGATAAGGGTGTATATAAAAAAAAAAAAAAACTCACAAATTTAAACCTTGAGCAAGGCAATTCTATTCAGCATACACGCTACCACAGAATAGTAAAACTTCAGTGTCAAAATAACACCTTGGCATGTAAATACCTAGCATACTCTTATAAAAATAGAATAAATGCGCAAATTTATTACCACTTCTAAAACATTAAACATTGCAAGAGTTATATTAAACATAGTAGTAAGGACCATCAGTGTGGGCTAAACATAGGAGAATATAAATACCAGAGAATAACATTTTACAAAGATTATAGCTCCTTTGCATATAAGTTTAACAGGTTGATGTCATAGTGACCATATTTTCCAGAATAAAAGTGTGGGATAGAATATCCATAAAGAAAATAAAACCTTAAATGAGTTCCCCACTGTGGCCACCATATGGAGAAAGCAAAAATTTTGGAGTGAGAGTCTATCACCCAAGGAATCTTAAATATGTCCTATAAATATTGAGAATATATGAAGATTTGGGCTGCGAGTCTCTAGCAAGAGCTTAGCAATTGTGGCTGAGTGGATAGCAATGAAGCAACCGTGACTGCAGCGGTTCTCCAAAAAGAGGTATCCAAGGTCTTTAACCCACTCCTCTCCTAATACGGACCGCAGTCATGCGTTTATAACGACCTGTGGGTAAGACTGCGGTGGATTTAGAAGGTAACCCTAAGTAGCGATCAGTGGGTCTAGCATCCGCAGTGGCTATAGGACATTCCATGTGGTGCCTGTCAGGTTTCTGTTCTCTGCTGTATGTCCCTTTAAATCTGTCTGTTAAAAGCCTGTCTCTCCCAGCAGCAGCTGCTAATTAATGCAGTTAGATGTGGCATTTGCTACAGCTCACACGCTAAAGAAGCTTTCTCTTCATATCTACAAGGGATTTACAATTACCTTCAATTTCCTAAAAGTTCAAACTATAACTTGTTTCTTTATCAGCAAGAGACTTTTGTACTAAAGAACTTTCCTGGATTGCTACAGTTGTTTTAAAACGCATCTACAATTACTACTTACCGGAGCTGTGTACTTCCTTCCTGAACGTTCCACTTATTCAGTGCATCTCCGGATTACAGCACCTTTCAACACTACAGATTAATTCCGTTACTGCAAACGGTAAAACTAACCGAAAAGGACTGTTCACTTACTCCTAAGAGTTAAACCTTCGGTATTGCCAGTATCAAGATCTACTGCCATTGGAACTAAACTACCTACAATCAAAGTGTTACTTTGGATCCGGTAAGACCGGTTGAAAGATTGTAATTACCGGTTCACATATAACTATCTCACACCGCTGCTTGTTGCGTCACTCAGATTGACAAGCTTGCTCCTCTCTGCAGCGTGAATTGGTCTCGCCCACCTGTGACGTCACTGCAGCTTCAAGTGTAACGCTGCACAAACCGAGTAAGTCAGTTTTCCTTGCAATTAAGTATTGAGTCATATTGTGCAAATCTTCATTCTATCATCATTTGAGACCATCTCATCTCTGATACCTCTTCTTGATACATGTTCTACACAGGACTTTCTCCTGTAACCAGTTAATATTAAAACAACATTCTGATTCACTAAAATCAGCAGCTCTTACTTCTCTCACTGCTTCTCCATAAGTCTGCAGCTGTGATTCAGGTGTAGCAATATCAATTTCAAGGACTTTAAATTCCTAAATAAATAGATACCTAACATATTAATTAGCCTAAAAACAGAATATGGATCCAGCAGACTTGCCTACTGTGGTGTATAACCTAACTCAAGAAGTAAATCAGCTCACACAGGGCTTAAGGGATCTACAGGTGCAAAACGATAGCTTAAAGGAAATGATGAAAGATAATACCCCAGAGCCACAGGTTTCTCTCCCTGAAAAATTTACAGGAGACAGGTCAACTTACAGGCAATTTAAGAATGCTTGCCACTTATTGTTCTTAATGAGACCTAAGACCTACAACACAGAAAGAATCAAGGTTATGACAGTCATTTCTTTTCTAAGAGGTGAAGCTAGAACTTGGGCAGATCTACTGTTTGAAAATGATGAACCTATCTTAGGTTCTCTTACAGGGTTCTTCACAGAAATGAGTCTTCTCTATGAAGATACTCAAAAACAGCTCTCTGCTGAAGCTAAGATGCGCTCACTCAGGCAGGGACGTAAGCCTGTTGAAGAATATGTTACTGAGTTCAAACTATATATAGCAGACTCTGAATGGAGTGAGATTGCTCTACGCAACCAGTTCAGGCTGGGTTTGTCTGATTCGCTCAAAGATGACTTGGCTCGTACACAACTTCCCAGAACATTGGAAGGTCTCATTAATCTATCAATCCAGATCGACCGTCGCCTTCGTGAGAGACGCGCAGAACGCCAGCAGCCAGAGAGTTCATTTAAATACCAATCTCCATATACTGCCTCAGCATCAGCTAAAGAAACTTCAGTCCCTATGGAACTTGGGGTTGTAAAAGGTCCCCTGCAACCCGAAGAAAGGAGCCGTAGGAGACTTAAAAATCTCTGCATGTACTGTGCTTCTCCTGATCATACCGTGAAGGACTGTCCTTTACTCCTACGTCAAAGGAAGAGTAAGTTACAGCCTATTACAAGTTTTTTCACAACCAAAGTTATTAGTCCAGCTTACTGTACTCTTTCTCTCTCCCTACAGTGGGATCAACATCAAGTTCGTACTGAAGCCATCGTGGACTCAGGAGCATATTCCAGTATTATTGATGTAACACTTACTAAGAAAAATAAAATACCACTTGTGTTAAAAGCAAAACCCGTCTTTGTCAGAGTCATTGATGGTTCACAAGTTATTTCAGGGCCAGTTACTCATCAAACCATCCCTTTGAAAGTAACATCGGGTAAGGGGCACATTGAATATCTTTCTTTTGATGTTCTACCATCTCCTCTATTCCCTGTTATTCTAGGGTTATCTTGGCTTCAACTTCATCAACCAAGCATTAAATGGGGTACACTTAAATTGGATTTTGATTCCTCTTTCTGCAAAGCAAATTGTTCACCTCAACAGTTTTTATTACAAATATCATCATCTGATATACCACACAAATACTCTGAATTCACCGATGTTTTTAGCAAGAAAGAAGCAGAGGCTCTACCTCCTCACCGGTTGTATGATTGTCCTATCCAACTCCTTCCAGGGTCCTCCATCCCTTTTGGACACATATACCCTCTGTCACAACCAGAACTTGAATTTTTGAAGTCTTACCTTGAGGAGAATCTTAGAAAAGGCTTCATTAGACCCTCAACCTCACCTGCAGGGGCAGGTATCTTTTTCGTGAAGAACAAAGATGGTTCTTTAAGACCAATCATAGATTACCGACAGTTGAATAAGAGGACGATAAAAAACAGGTATCCTTTGCCCTTGATTCCAGAGTTAGTAGAACGTCTCAGCAAAGCCAAGATTTTTACAAAACTTGATCTCAGAGGTGCCTATAATCTGGTCAGGATCAAAGAAGGGGACGAATGGCTCACAGCTTTCAGGACTCGATACGGACTGTATGAGTACACTGTGATGCCATTCGGGCTCTGTAATGCCCCAGCAACTTTCCAGTACCTAATAAATGACATTTTCAGGGATTTATTGGACGTATGCATGGTGGTATATCTGGACGATATACTTATATACTCCGACAATATGGAGGAACACCAGAAACATGTCAAGTGGGTTTTAGGCCGTTTAAGAACACACCAATTATACGCCAAGTTAGAAAAGTGCATTTTCCATACCTCTGAGATCACATTTCTAGGATACCACATATCCCCATCAGGTGTACGAATGGAAGACAACAAGGTAGAAGCTATTAAGAACTGGCCAACCCCTAAATGCAGGAAGGATGTACAGCGGTTCCTTGGCTTCGCAAACTTCTATCGGAAGTTTATCAAAGGCTTCTCTGGAATCACCAAACCACTTAGTAAACTCACTGGTACTAACACCAACTTCACATGGGACTCCACAGCTGAAAAGGCTTTCAATTTCTTAAAAGACTCTTTCTCATCAGCACCAATTCTTCGGTTTCCTAACCCAGATCTGCAGTATATTCTTGAGGTTGATGCCTCAGAATATGCTATAGGAGCCATACTCTCTCAAAAGGAATCAATGTCAAAGCCTTTACATCCTGTTGCCTTCTACTCCCGATTGATGACACCACCAGAGCTAAACTACTCTATTGGTGAGAAGGAGCTTCTAGTAATCAAGTCAGCATTCGAACACTGGCGGCATCTGTTAGAGGGCACAAAAATTCCCATACTCATTTATACTGATCACCGTAATTTGGAGTATTTACAGTCCAGCAAAACCCTCTCAGCAAGACAACTCCGCTGGAGTTTGTTTTTTACCAGGTTCAATTTCCACATCACATACAGACCGGGTTCGAAGAATGGGAAGGCTGATGCCTTGACCAGGAATATCAATAAACCTCCTGCCTTAATTGTTTCACAAAGTATAATATCTCCTGAACATTTCATTGGAATTGTATCCAAACCCCAAGACACTCTACGTGTGGAACAAGAGCAAGACACTTCTCTACCCAAGGAAAAATTATTTCTAAAAGATGGCCTCTACTACTTCAAACAAAAGCTTTATATTCCTCCATCATTAAGGAATCAGTTGTTACACGATCACCATGATCCACCCTTACTGGGACATCCTGGTATCCGCAAAACGATTGAATTGTTACGTAGGAACTATTGGTGGCCAAATATGGAACAAACAGTAAAGGATTATATAACTTCTTGTTTGATTTGTACCACCTCAAAGAAGGCTTCCTCAAAACCGTATGGATTGCTCAAACCTTTGCCCATACCACCTAGACCATGGCATACAGTCGGAATGGACTTCATTGTCGAACTTCCCAAATCTAACGGTTGTA
The DNA here is from genome assembly GCF_027579735.1 of Bombina bombina. NCBI lineage: Eukaryota > Metazoa > Chordata > Amphibia > Anura > Bombinatoridae > Bombina > Bombina bombina. The sequence continues at coordinate 840,242,056 of NC_069504.1, read as the reverse complement.
ACACAGTGCTTGTGATTGTTGATCTTTTGACCAAAATGGCTCACTTCCTTCCCTACAAAAAGTTGCCTTCAGCTGCTGAAACCGCTGATCTCTTCCTCACTGAAATAGTACGATTACATGGAATTCAATCTGTCATTGTATCAGATAGGGGTTCGCAATTTACCTCAAGATTTTGGAGGCAACTATGTAACCTTCTACAAATTGATCATAGATACAGCACAGCCTTTCATCCCCAGACCAATGGGCAGACGGAGAGGGTGAATCAATGTCTGGAACAGTATATTCGCTGTTATTGTTCGCATCAGCAGGACAAATGGTTTCAAAACATCTTCATGGCTGAATATGCGTACAATAATTCACAAAACTCTTCTACTACAACATCTCCATTTTTCTCTAACTATGGGTTCCATCCTATATTTCATCTTCACCCTCAGGCTGAGATCAACTCTCCTTGCATCAATGATCTAATTACTAACTTATCCGAAATACATCAATTTGTAAAGAATAGTATGGAATCCGCTCAACTTAAACAGAAACATCAGTATGACACTAGAAGGAAAATACCGCCTCCTTATCAGATAGGTGATAAGGTTTGGCTTTCTACCAAGAACTTAAAGTTAAAGACACCATGTAAGAAGTTCTCCAAAACTTTCATTGGTCCTTACGTCATTAATAAGGTTGTTAATGAAAATGCTGTCACTTTAGATCTACCATCGGATCTTCGTATTCATCCCACATTCCATGTGTCTGTTCTAAAACCATACGCTCCTACCCGTACTCCTCCATCTCCTACTCCATCCAACTTGATTCAAACTGATGAAGAAATTTATGAAATCAACCGCATTTTGTACTCCAGAATTGTTAGGGGTCGTCTTCAATATCTTGTTAGGTGGAAAGGTTACTCCTCTGATGAGGATTCCTGGGAGCCTTCTGAGAATCTGCAAGCGGATAGATTGATATCACGTTTCCATCATGCTAATCCGGATAGACCTGGACCTTTAAGCTGCAGTGCAGCTCCTTAGAGGGGGGGACATGTCAGGTTTCTGTTCTCTGCTGTATGTCCCTTTAAATCTGTCTGTTAAAAGCCTGTCTCTCCCAGCAGCAGCAGCTAATTAATGCAGTTAGATGTGGCATTTGCTACAGCTCACACGCTAAAGAAGCTTTCTCTTCATATCTACAAGGGATTTACAATTACCTTCAATTTCCTAAAAGTTCAAACTATAACTTGTTTCTTTATCAGCAAGAGACTTTTGTACTAAAGAACTTTCCTGGATTGCTACAGTTGTTTTAAAACGCATCTACAATTACTACTTACCGGAGCTGTGTACTTCCTTCCTGAACGTTCCACTTATTCAGTGCATCTCCGGATTACAGCACCTTTCAACACTACAGATTAATTCCGTTACTGCAAACGGTAAACTAACCGAAAAGGACTGTTCACTTACTCCTAAGAGTTAAACCTTCGGTATTGAAAGTATCAAGATCTACTGCCATTGGAACTAAACTACCTACAATCAAAGTGTTACTTTGGATCCGGTAAGACCGGTTGAAAGATTGTAATTACCGGTTCACATATAACTATCTCACACCGCTGCTTGTTGCGTCACTCAGATTGACAAGCTTGCTCCTCTCTGCAGCGTGAATTGGTCTCGCCCACCTGTGACGTCACTGCAGCTTCAAGTGTAACGCTGCACAAACCGAGTAAGTCAGTTTTCCTTGCAATTAAGTATTGAGTCATATTGTGCAAATCTTCAATCTATCATCATTTGAGACCATCTCATCTCTGATACCTCTTCTTGATACATGTTCTACACAGGACTCTCTCCTGTAACCAGTTAATATTAAAACAACATTCTGATTCACTAAAATCAGCAGCTCTTACTTCTCTCACTGCTTCTCCATAAGTCTGCAGCTGTGATTCAGGTTACTGTAGCAATATCAATTTCAAGGACTTTAAATTCCTAAATAAATAGATACCTAACAGTGCCTGACTTCAGAAAATAGCAGGAGGGTGATGTGGCTGCGAGAGGGATCCAAAGCAGCTGGTGAAGTGGCGATAGAGCCTATAGGAGCGTATTCTGTTCCGGTCTTCCACCCGACCAGTCGGGTCCCAAGGGTACTCTGCTTCGCTCTTAAACCTTTTGTGTAGTGACATGTGGCTCAAGATACTCGGTGGCTTCCCTTACGTGATCAGGGATCTCAAGGCTGTAGTGCTCATCTACGGCTGTGGGATGAAGTGCATCGGCAGGTAATTGCTGAGGAGCCGTGATCTGGGAGTCCCTCTCCAGCCTTACTATGGAGCTCCCGATTGTAACCGCTACTTCCACTGCATAAGTTGCGATGTTTTTTGGCAGCTCTGTCACCGTTAGAGTAGAGCGGTCTTCTGCTTCGTCAGAGCATGTCAAGGGCTCCTGCTTAAGAGGTTGTAGTGGCAGGGGATTAGGCAATGTTAGTTCTAGACTCAGAGTCGGCGCCATAATATGGGTTAGAGGCGCAACTTGTTTCCTCAATACTTCAGTCAGGTCCTTAAATCTGCGGCACATCAGGCTGTCAAACGCCTCTAGCTGGGCTAATATAGTGGCTTGGAGATCCTCCATTCCTCCCCAGATATCTCTGCTGCTGATCTAATACCCAGTTAAGTGTAAAGTATGAGTAAGGCACCTCGTGGGCGAAAGATGGCTGTTCCCCAGTAGTTGCTGAAGTAACCTTTACGTGTATAGAAGATAGCGATCTCCTGCAATTGGGTTAACCGATATTTATGGGATCCTCCTGCAGTCTGAACCTTGATTTGGAAGTGAGTTGGGCTGCACTGAGCGGTCAGATGTAGGAGAATTATCGGACCTGGTCCAGAGCTGTGAAAAAAGCGACCGCTCAGATACAGAGCTGGCTCCGCCCCCGAGGAAACCAATTTTTTAAACACACAGATACCCAAATATTGGTCCAAAGAATATTCACAGGGCTTTCATGCTACCTCAGACACCAAGACCAAGGGAGTATCCATACTGATTCATTCATCCTTAAACTTCAAACATAAAGACACAGTAAAAGATAAAGAAGGTCGATATATAGTGGTAAGGGGCAGCATGCAGGGAACAGAGATCCTATTATGCAACATATATGCACCAAATGAACAACAAGAACCTTTCTTTAGACACATATCTAACTTACTTACGAATTCGTCTAGGATGAGAATAATTCTAGCAGGTGATTTTAATATAGATTTAGCAGCACTGGGGAGGGCAACGACAGGAGCTAAAAGTAAGAAAAAACTGAGACAACAAAGTATAGCTAAAAAAATTACTGAACTACTTGAGCCACACTGTTTACAAGATGCATGGGCTACACTATACGGGGACACTACAGACACTACCTACTATTCTTCGGCACACAGATGCTATACAAAAATTGATTATGTCTTTGTTAGCCAAATCTTGCAACCCATACTATGTAAAGCAAATATACACACATGTGTCTGGTCGGACCACTCCATCACACAGCTCCTTATGGGATCTATCTTAGAACCAGGAAGGACCAAAACGTGGGCTTTTGACCCATTCTATCTGAAACACCCTAATACTAAGGCTAGATTACTATGGGAAATGAGTGAATACTGGAAAATTAATAGACTCGACAGAAAACCCAATCTCGGTATGGGCAACGCACAAATTAGTGCTTAGAGGACCGTTAATCAAAGAAAAGACGTACTATAAGAAAAAGGTAGATGCACAACATAAGAAGCTCCAACAAGAAATTCATCTCTTGGAAAGGGAACACAAACAGACTAAATCACAACTCATACTACAAACCTTACTATAGAAAAAGACAGAATTACTTACAATGGTAAATTATAATTCTATTAGGGCAGCTCAAAGACTTAAGGCCAATTACTTTATATATGCGAACAAGCCTGATAAATATCTAGCTAAAAAAATCAGAGATGGATATCCATCAGTATCTATCCCGAGCATACAGACTGCTACAGGACGCATTACATCACACCTGCAAGAAATTGTAGATACTTTTGCAGAGTACTATAGATACTTATATGATGGAAAAAAGGTTCAACTCAATGCCCATACACAGACTGTTCTTGAAAGCTTCCTAGATCTAGCTAGTTTGCCACACTTGATCACAGAACAACAAGACCAACTGAATGCTAATATAACATGGGCTGAAGTGGTGATAGCTATAAAGGAGCTCAAACCAGGAAAGGCCCCGGGACCTGATGGATTCCTGGGGGAATATTACAGACTTTTCAGACAGATACTGATTCCCCATATAGTCAAATTTGCTAACCATATTTTGGAAGGCCAACCTATACCCGCAGATCTTCTGCAGGCCAAAATAATTGTTATTCCAAAGAAGGACAGAAATGCCACACTATGCTCTAGTTACAGGCCCATATCCCTAATAAACCAAGATTTGAAGATTGTGACTAAAATTCTTGCCAACCGTTTGAAACATATTCTACCCTCTATTATACGCCCTGACCAGGTGGGCTTTATCAAAAACAGGGAAGCCCCAGATAATATTAGAAGGATGACCACAGTTCTTGACTATTTACACCATGAGCGGACGCCTTCTCTGGTCCTCTCTTTGGACGCGGAGAAGGCGTTCGATAGGGTAGATTGGACATATATTAATACGGTACTAATGAGGGTGGGATTCAATGGGTCATTTAAGAAAGCATTAGAATGCTTATATTCAAGCCCCATGGCACACATAAGAGCAAATGGACACCAATCTGGTGTTATTAACATACGCAACGGTACCAGACAAGGATGTCCACTGTCACCTCTTCTTTTTGCAATTTGTATTGAGTCGTTAGCTGCAAATATATGAAATTCACCAAACATTACTGGATTGCAATTACAACACACTCATCACAAGATAGCCCTATTTGCAGACGATGTACTGTTAACAGTAACTAAACCACTCATTTCACTTCCCAATATATACAAGATTTTACAACAATTCTAGGAGGTATCAGGATACAAGATAAACATAGACAAATGTGAAACACTCCCACTGGGCTTACCAAAACAGACTATTAAATTGATAGAAATGAACTTCGACTTTAAATGGGTGAAAGACGACATAAAATACCTAGGGGTCAAACTAACGAAACAATCTACCCAATTATATAAGGCCAACTATATACCCATGTTTAAATCAATAAGATCTGACCTGCTGAAATGGAAGAAACACAATTTCTCCTGGTATGGTAGATTGTCTGCGATTAAGATGAATATACTTCTGAGACTCCTATATTTATTCCAATCTCTACCGTTAAAATAGACATATCGGACCTAAGGGCCCTTCAGACAGATCTCCATAGATATCTTAGAGGCTCTAGACATGCGAGGATCCCACAAGACACATTTACTGGACATAGACAATTAGGAGGAGTGGGACTTCCTAACTTGATGGATTACTATTTAGCAGCTAGAGTAGCACAAAACTCACTATTTGGGAGAAAACAGACAGATGTATTATGGCCTCATTTAGAAGCTATTGTAGGGGGTTATAGTGATCCAGAAGATGTAATATGGGACAGAGACACCTATAATAATAATAAGAGAGGTTACCAGAATCCGATTACCAGACTGGCAGTTAAACAACTAGACATAGCTAACAGAAAGAGCTTGTTCCTACCTACTAACTCTTTAATAAAACCTCTAAAATATATTTTGTCAGAGGAGTCAAGTCGATTGATAGATAAGTGGGCACATAAAGACCTATATCGAATAGCTGACTTTCTGGATCATAGGAAGATTATGACTTTCAACCAATTGCAAAGAAAACTTGAACCCCTCCTCTTACCATGGTTTTTATATTTACAGATAGCTTCAGCTATTAATTCGTATATTAAGACTGGAACAGACTTCAAGACTAAAACTATTTTTGAAAAACTATGCAGTGCAACATATAGACCAAAAAAAGCAGTTTCACAACTATATCTCCACATACAGGAAGCACACACGTTATCAAAATCTTCTGCCATACTTCAATGGGAAACAGATATGGGCAAAAAATTACATATGACGACATGGAATCAAATATTTCTAAATTCTAATAAGGGCCTACTAGGTGCAGATCTAAGGGAAAGCAACATCAAGATAATATTTCGCTGGTACTTAACACCTTTAAACACAGCACATATGATTAAGGGCGGCACCAGGCAATGCAATAGGGGGTGTACACAGATAGGCACATATTTTCAATTGTGGTGGGAGTGCCCTAAGGTACAAAGGGTGTGGCTTGATCTTTCTAAAATGATAACCACAATACTAGATGAACAAGTAGTATTAACGCCTATGCAGGCATTATTGAATGAGGGAGATCCGAGATTCAATATGTTTATAAACAAATTTATTAGAATTGTATGCACAGTGACCCGTATATCTATAGCAAAATATTGGAAACTGGGAGTACCAGAGTGGAGGGAGGTTTTGGGAAGAATCAGGAACGTGTTTTGTATGTGTGAGACAGCTGCATATATTCAGGATACAGTGGAATCTTTAAAAAAAAATTGGTTTTATTGGATTCTAAACGAAAAATGTGTATAAGATTGGTTGAAGTATAAAGTAGAGGGTGAGGGAGGATCTGGCGCAGATATGAACAGACAGGATTATAAGGGTGAGCTCAGTGGACAACTAATGAACGGAAAGATATTAAGAGATGTTTATTGATAAATTAGCAGAAAGAGGCATACAGTGAAATGGCTTATTGGTTATATTTGTTTTAAATGTTGATTGTTATATACCTTTAAAAATGGAACATTTTAATATGGATTCTCGCTCTTAAGGGGGCTTTAGCCTGAAATATACAATGTTATTATGTTACAGGAATTGTTAACATGGAGAGACAAACTTAAAAAGCTGTTATCTACTTGTAAAATTGTCTTTCAAATAGGAATTAACTGTATATTGAGAAGTATGTTCAATAAAAAAAACATTTCAATCTAAAACATTAAAAATGTAGAGCAACCATATACATCACAAAATAAACCAATTTGAGAGTTTCAGCTTTTTCAGATTAATCCAGTTCACCGTCATCAATAAGAGGTATATACAATTCAGAAAATAAAAGGTTGCATTCTGTAGAGACTGTGTTCCAAAAGCAGCAGTTGTGAGTCAGTCAAAATTCCAGCAAAAGACCTTTTTTTCTCCTATGCATGAGCTTTTATCAAGTGATAAGCCTGCATCTATTTTGTAATAATTGGTGAACCTTTTGGATACGCACCAAACGGATGCTTGTCCCTTCATTGGCTCTTGGAAATGCATGAATTTTAATAACAGCCAACCCCTTTTGGCTGCAATACAATTTCTGAACTATTAGTGGCAGCAGACAACCAGAAATTCAGACTCGCCATCAATACTTCTAACAGTAAATACAGATTCTTATATCTATTTTTATCAAATGCCTATTTTTATACACTTATAATCTCCTAGTTTTAATAACTATATGTTCCATACATGGCCCATTTAATATCATTTAGTCTGAGTATTTTCATACTAAAAATGATATACTACTTATAATATTTTAAAAGATGCGTTTTAAAAGTCACATTTCTTTTCAATATAAATATAGCCCACATATTTGTACATCTCTTTACAGTGTCACTCTGAATGCACGAAAACACAATTTAGGTACAATTTATAGGGCATCTTATTGCATGGTCTTCCTGCATTGGTACTCTTCTGTCTATTCAGATATCTGGAAATAAAAGAAGCTGTTATTATTCTGAACACATTTTAAATCTACCAATGCAGCTATTATTCAATTCACTTCAGTCAATCTCTCAGACTTGTCTATTTATATTTAAACCATACTGAGGTATGAATTAAATATTTTTAAAAAAAATATATAGGTTATTTAAAATCTTAAACTGTTTTCACATGCCTGTAAGTGAATTTTGGCATATGTTCCTTCCAGACCAGGATGCATATTGAGAACCTTCAAGGGGCATTGTGTCAGGTACCTGTCAGCATGCATGTACCTTTAAGCAAACCTTACATAAGGCTACTCCTCCCCCTTCCACCTGCCAATTAATCAGTTTGAGTTACTGACCAAGTTAGCTTGACACAGATACTCTTTCTCCTGGCTAAAGCTAAAATTACTACTTTCTGGATTATCCTACCTGCACTACGTGTTGTGCCTGACATACAATACCATCTATCTTAAGGATACACCACAAGATTCTAACCCATCCTTGCTAACAACCAAGCAAGCACCTTACAATCTACGCTTACTGCAGCTACTACCTCTGTTATCCAGACAACCGGAACTTTCATTGAAGCCGCTGGTTTAAAGCTGTGTATCCGCTGAACTGAACTTCTACATACGGCTTGTCTGTTTCCAGCCGGTTACAAACTTTACCGCTCCTGTTCGTTTGTCTCCTGTGTAAGCTCAGCGTCCTCTCTGCCTGTCAGCCGTTCCAGCGTCCTGATTGGTCAGTTCGCACACACCCTTACAGCCGCTGCTGCTGCAGCTACGAAGCACTTCTCCCTCCAGAGTTAAACAGCTCTGTCCTGCTACACCTCTGAAGTTACTGCCTTACAGCTTGTGATACCTTACGCACATACTAAGAGCAATTACTAACTACTAAAGGAACTTTATTAAACCGCTCAATCACTACCGCATCTTCCTTGCTTATTACAGATTATATGGACTACCAATACCTACTCCTGTAACAAGTTAACAGGGGTCTATTATATGGACTACCAATACCTACTCCTGTAACAAGTTAACAGGGGTTTATTTATAAGCAACCTTGCACTTCCACCTAATACAGGGTTTGCAGTTGAGATCCACTATATAAGGAACAATTCCCCCTCAGAACCTAACACTTTGTGATCTAACATTTGATTGCCAAGTAAGTGTTAATTACTATCTTCCTGAGCGTCAGCTAGCTTCAAAAAACCATTGCAGACAGTATGTCTATTATCTTCACATGGGGTCATCATCTATCTGGACTTTTATTAGGGCAATTATTTAAGTCATAGATTTCGATCTGAGCAAATGTATTGAACAAAGGTGTAATTTAGCATAGTGAGTGGGGAGAGGCGTCCGAACTGAATTCTGCTGTGTAATCAGCAAGGCATCCAATTTCTGACCCCAGATTTGCATTACACAGAATATATCCAGCAATGGATTAAGCATGCTCAAATTTAATATTTGATAGATTGCATACTTATTTTATCTTATTTTATATATATATATATATATATATATATATATATATATATATATATATATATATATATATATATATATATATATATATATATATATATATATATATATACACTGTGTGCAGAATTATTAGGCAAATGAGTATTTTGACCACATCATCCTCTTTATGCATGTTGTCTTACTCCAAGCTGTATAGGCTCGAAAGCCTACTACCAATTAAGCATATTAGGTGATGTGCATCTCTGTAATGAGAAGGGGTGTGGTCTAATGACATCAACACCCTATATCAGGTGTGCATAATTATTAGGCAACTTCCTTTCCTTTGGCAAAATGGGTCAAAAGAAGGACTTGACACGCTCAGAAAAGTCAAAAATAGTGAGATATCTTGCAGAGGGATGCAGCACTCTTAAAATTGCAAAGCTTCTGAAGCGTGATCATCGAACAATCAAGCGTTTCATTCAAAATAGTCAACAGGGTCGCAAGAAGTGTGTGGAAAAACCAAGGCGCAAAATAACTGCCCATGAACTGAGAAAAGTCAAGCGTGCAGCTGCCAAAATGCCACTTGCCACCAGTTTGGCCATATTTCAGAGCTGCAACATCACTGGAGTGCCCAAAAGCACAAGGTGTGCAATACTCAGAGACATGGCCAAGGTGAGAAAGGCTGAAAGACGACCACCACTGAACAAGACACACAAGCTGAAACGTCAAGACTGGGCCAAGAAATATCTCAAGACTGATTTTTCTAAGGTTTTATGGACTGATGAAATGAGAGTGAGTCTTGATGGGCCAGATGGATGGGCCCGTGGCTGGATTGGTAAAGGGCAGAGAGCTCCAGTCCGACTCAGACGCCAGCAAGGTGGAGGTGTAGTACTGGTTTGGGCTGGTATCATCAAAGATGAGCTTGTGGGGCCTTTTCGGGTTGAGGATGGAGTCAAGCTCAACTCCCAGTCCTACTGCCAGTTTCTGGAAGACACCTTCTTCAAGCAGTGGTACAGGAAGAAGTCTGCATCCTTCAAGAAAAACATGATTTTCATGCAGGACAATGCTCCATCACACGCGTCCAAGTACTCCACAGCGTGGCTGGCAAGAAAGGGTATAAAAGAAGAAAATCTAATGACATGGCCTCCTTGTTCACCTGATCTGAACCCCATTGAGAACCTGTGGTCCATCATCAAATGTGAGATTTACAAGGAGGGAAAACAGTACACCTCTCTGAACAGTGTCTGGGAGGCTGTGGTTGCTGCTGCACGCAATGTTGATGGTGAACACATCAAAACACTGACAGAATCCATGGATGGCAGGCTTTTGAGTGTCCTTGCAAAGAAAGTTGGCTATATTGGTCACTGATTTGTTTTTGTTTTGTTTTTGAATGTCAGAAATGTATATTTGTGAATGTTGAGATGTTATATTGGTTTCACTGGTAAAAATAAATAATTGAAATGGGTATATATTTGTTTTTTGTTAAGTTGCCTAATAATTATGCACAGTAATAGTCACCTGCACACACAGATATCCCCCTAAAATAGCTATAACTAAAAACAAACTAAAAACTACTTCCAAAAACTATTCAGCTTTGATATTAATGAGTTTTTTGGGTTCATTGAGAACATGGTTGTTGTTCAATAATAAAATTAATCCTCAAAAATACAACTTGCCTAATAATTCTGCACTCCCTATATATATATATATATATATATATATATATATATATATATATATATATATATATATATATATATATATATATATATATATATATATATATGTGTGTGTGTGTGTGTGTGTGTATGTATTATCTACTGACATTCACAGATACCCTGACACAATTCCCCCTTCCAATTTCAATATATGTAGGACACATGTATTTGAATTGGCTTAAAGTCAGTGGTACTTGATGAGTGTATTGACAGTATGCATCATAGACAGTCTTATTATGAAGAGAGTATGTTATTTTTCAATCCTAACATGTATGCTCATTAGCTAGGCATCTTTAAACTACAATATTTCTTTAGTGTATTTGGGAATATGACACTTCATTCTCCCACTATGACTTGTAGTTGGGATCTAGGAAGGCATGCTCGCAACTGATTAATATGGACCCATTTTTCCATAAAAGTATCATTTTTACGTATCCTAATTTTATAGGCAACTGGAGATATATTGTCAGTAATGACGAAAGGACCCTTCCATGATGGAAGAAACTTCTTCTCCTCAACCTGATCTTTTGTAAAGTTATAAAGATAAACTTTATCATTAATTTCATATTCCTTTTTCGATGTTCCTTTGAGCAAATGCAAAGGCATATTGCAAGTGCTTTCTTATATTTTTCACATATTGATGTGTATTTGCAGCATTTATCAAGTTCTGGTCTGACGTGTGGTACAGTAGATGCTGAGGTAGAACCATTCTTCTACCAGTCATCAATTCAAAAGGTGACATCTTAGTAGCACTACTTGGAGTTTCTCTTAATGCCATTAGGACTAGAGGTAATTTTACATCCCAGTCTTTACCTGTTTCACTCACAAACTTTTTGAGGATTTTCACAATGGAGTGGCTGTAACGCTCTACACCACCACTTGAGGCAGCTCTATAAGCAATATGGAGCTTCCTTTTGACCCCTAGTATTTTCAACATCTTAGTCATCACTTCACTAGTGAAGTGGGTTCCCCGATCAGATTCGATTCTCTGGGGCAAACCAAATCTGGAAAACACGTGGTTGATGAGCAATGCTGCGCATGTTTCAGCACTATTGTTAGGTGCACTGATGCACTCTACCCATTTAGTGAATAGGCATGTCACTATTAACATGTATCTGTTACCTCTTGATGACCTAGTTACTGGACCAATAAAATCAATTTCTATATCTGACCATGGCATTACCATCCCCTTTTCTGCAATGGCGCTCTATGTGTTGGCGCAGTGGGTTGGAACTGTGGACAGATTAAACAACCTTGACAGTAGGTTTGAACATCCTTCAACATATGCGGTCAAAAGGCGTAGTCACGCAATATTTCATATGTTAATTTGACACCACGATGGCCAGATGTGGAAGCATCATGGGCACGTTGAAGCATGAGACCTCTGAATTTTGTAGGTACCATCCATTGTTGGATACCAGCTTTGGAGGTTCTAATTAACAAACCATCCTGTAACTTGAATTGTGATCTGGATTTCATTAAGATTCTAATATCTTCCTCGCCAACACCATCCTCTTTTGAGATGGGGTTGCTTTCAGGATCTTCTATGTGTTTATAGAAGATACCTATAATGGGGTCTTCATTTTGACTTGTGATCAGGTCCTCACTAGGAGAATCCCGACTCCATTGTACCAGGTTAGGCTAATTATGTGGTTTAGCCTGGTTTCTGGTAATGGCTTCTATCTGAATTGCACCCATTAAGTGGACGATAATTAAGGATGTTACAGAAGCATTAGTTATTTTGTTGTGAAGAGCTTATTTCCCAGCAGCAATGCCTGAACCAGCAAGCCAGCGCCTAAGAAGGGCTCCAAGAAAACCGTAACAAGTATCATTTCATAAAGAGTTAACTCTTTTTTTTCAGCTTTTAGAAACTATTGTCTAATCACCTCTGGAGCCAGACTGCTAATTGATAAGATGAACTTGTAAACTTGTTATCTTAAGTACTGTAATCCTATTGTGGCCTGTCAAAGGACAGTGCTCTCTATCTAAATGTGTGATGGGGGATTTTGTGCTTCCCCCCCTCTCCCCCTGGGAGTGCCCTGTGTGCATGTAACCTTAATAAAAAGCAGGCTGGGCATCCCAGTCCTGAGTTCTTGTTTGACCCTCAATCGCAGCGTTGACTCGTTTTTGTGGGCAGAAGGGTATCCTAGCGGTACTGCAGCTAAGGGAGATTATTCTATATTTGCGAGACTCATATAGAATACTATGGAAAGCAGCTTCTCCCCTCTTTAGCAATAGGGATCCAGGCTACTAAGCGGTCCATCTCTCAGCGAGACTAAGGGTAACCGTAACATTTGGCGGCAGCGGCGGGATTTTCCTGGATTTCCTAGGAGAGGTACAGAACGGATGGAGAGCGCTTACGAAAAATTGAAGCGTACAACCCAAAAGGATTTACTTGAAAGCAGAGGGGGGTACGCCAGCAACCGGCCGAGGAGAGAGCTGATCGCAGAATTGACCGAACTGGATCAGAGCTTCACAATGGCGGAAACACCGACCACGATTAGTGACGAAAAAACCAGGATTGTTCGGGAAAGGCTCTCATTATACGGGCCGAACCCCTCCATGGAATTGGTACAGCAGTTGATGGCAGAGGCGGACGAGGATATACGAGAGACTCGAGCCCACGAACTCAACCTAGCGAATGCACACCGCAATGCTGAAGCCCCGCAGGTAATCATCCCTGTCGAAAATGCTGGGAGGCCCAAGATACCCTATGCGGCATTTCGACCCTTCCTAGAGAGCGAGACAGGGATTGATGAATATTTGGCGGACTTCGAAAGGCAATGTGCCCTGCACCAGATTCCCAACAGAGAGTGGCCCACGATATTGTCTGGGAAACTATCCGGGCGAGCCCTGGAAGCCTTTCGTACTCTGGGTGCTGAGGAAGTGACACAGTATGAGCTAGTTAAGGAGACACTGTTGCGACGGTACGCTGTAACTCCGGACACGTATCGCCGACAGTTTCGGGGCACGGAAAAGAAGCCTAACGATACCCATATGGAATGGGCGCACCGAATGCGGAGAGCGGCAAATCACTGGCTGAGCGGAAGTAAAGCGGTGACTGGGGAGGAAATTTTACAATTGTTTCTCTTAGAACATTTTTATAATGGCATGGAACAGCAAGGGAAGGAATGGCTGCGAGACAGGCGGCCTTCTACCTTAGAAGAAGCAGCCAAATTGGCCGATGAACATTATGACTCCCGTCTTCACGAACCCATGAACTACCGAGCTCCAGCACGGGTCGAACCCAGAGAGGTTTACCGTGCACCCCCCTCGTACTGAATTCCGAGCCCCGGTGCCCACAAGGCCCGTCCGACACTCAGGACCACCCAATAACAGCTCTGAGCGTCCCAGACCGACTTGCCACCGATGCAAGCAACCAGGGCATTTCATGGCTAGCTGCCCCCTTAATACGCAACAGACACCCAGGAATTACAATTACCCCTCTGGGTCCTATCGTCCGGCCCGGGCCCTCTGTGTTAACCAAGAGGCCCCTATGGAGGGATATGTGGGGCCGCTTCACGAGGCAGACCCTGTATATGCTGCCTCAGATAACCGCCAGCACCATCGGCAGAGGGTATGGCTCGAGGGGCGATCTACCGAGGGATTGCGAGACACAGGGGCTACTATCACGCTGGTACAGAGTCATTTGGTGCCAGAGCACAAGCGATCCGGACAGACTGTGGCCGTTAGAGTGGCGGGGGGGGATGTGTACAAAATTCCAACAGCTAAAGTGCATCTTGATTGGGGAGCGGGAAAGGGGGCTGTGAACGTGGGCCTAATGGATAATTTACCTGCCGAAGTACTACTGGGCAACGATTTGGGCCCCATGACTTCTGCCTATGCTCCAGTATGCAACAACGAGGCGGACCCAGTGACTACACGGGCCCAAGCCCGGACGGAGCGAGAGCTCTCACCAGTGCGGGAGACACAGGTAAGACCTACCCCGACCTTGCCTGACAGGTTAGGCCCCATACCCTGGGACACCCCAGATGCTTTCGAGGCAGAGTCTAAGACTGACCCGACCTTACAAAAGTACCGGGAACGAGCAGAGACCGGAGGGGGCGGGGCAGATAACGAAACATTCTTATGGGAAAAAGGGAAACTATACCGCTGGACAGAGAAAAGGGGACAGCGTAGGCGACAGCTGGTAGTGCCCCACAAATACCGTCAAGAAATCCTCAAAATAGGCCACGACATCCCCTTAGCAGGCCACCTAGCCGTTACCCGTACCCTACACCGCATTACTCACACGTTCTTTTGGCCAGGGGTGCACGCTGACGTTAGAACTTACTGTAACACCTGCGATGTGTGTCAACGAGTAGGAAGGCGAGGCGATCACCCTAAAGCCCAGCTAGTAAATATGCCCATTGTAGAGGAACCCTTCAGCCGGGTTGCTATTGACCTAGTGGGACCACTGGCTACCCCTAGTCCCTCCGGTAAGCGATACATTCTTACCGTAGTGGACTACGCTACCAGGTACCCAGAGGCTGTCGCCCTATCCAACATACAAGCGGATACGGTAGCGAATGCACTAGTACAGGTGTTCTCCCGGGTAGGATTTCCAAAAGAAATCCTATCCGACCGAGGCACCCAATTTACGGCTGAATTGACCCAACAACTCTGGCAGGTTTGCAAAATTAAGTCCCTCCTGAGCTCCCCATACCACCCCCAGACGAACGGGCTGTGTGAGAGGTTCAATGGGACCCTCAAGCAAATGCTCAAGACGTTCACTCAGGAATACCGAGACTGGGAACGCTTCCTGCCGCACCTCCTATTTGCTTATCGGGAGGTGCCCCAGGAAACGACAGGGTTCTCTCCCTTCGAGTTGCTCTACGGAAGAAAGGTACGGGGACCCCTAAACCTGATCCGGGAGCACTGGGAGGGAGAGATGGAGGCTGACGGTGTCCCCATTGTGCCATACGTGCTGGAACTCAGGGACCGAATGGAGCAATTAGCCAAATCCGTGCGGGCTAATCTCCAGTTGGCCCAGAGAAGACAGAAAGTATGGTACGATCGGGGGGCCCGAAAGAGAATCTTCACCATAGGACAAAAGGTGTTAGTACTTAAGCCGGTGAAGACAGACAAATTGCAGGCGTCCTGGCAGGGTCCCTACCAGATCGTAGAGAAAAGGGGAGACACCACTTATGTGATAGCTAGCTGCCACGACAACAATCTTAGAAAGACATTCCATGTAAACATGCTCAAGGAATATTTTGAGCGGCCAGAGAACGTGACGGCCGTATGTTGTTCCCCTCAGGAAGACCCCGACAGTTTACCCATTCCAGACCTATTAGAAAAGAGCATCCCCACAGGTATAGTGGCGCAGGTTCAGATAGGGGACCGACTTAGCCCCACTGAAAGGGAGCAGCTCAACCAACTCCTCCAGTCTAAACACCTCACCTTCTCCCCGAAGCCAGGGTACACTACTTTAACCACCCACCAGGTAGATACTCCGGGACAAGCTCCCTTGCGCCAGGCTCCGTACCGAATCCCCGAAGCAGTTAGGACAGGAATGAAGAAGGAGATCGATGAGATGCTCCAGCTCAGGGTAATTGAGCCCTCCAATAGTCCCTGGGCCTCCCCAGTTGTCTTGGTGCCCAAGAAAGATGGGACCACCCGGTTCTGCGTAGACTATCGGAGGCTCAATGAAAATACCGTGACGGACGCTTACCCTATGCCCAGGGTAGACGAGCTACTCGATCGTATAGCCAGGGGAAATTACCTGACCACTATTGACCTCTGCAAAGGTTACTGGCAGATTCCCCTGGCCCCGGAGGCTATCCCCAAGTCGGCATTCGTCACCCCATTCGGCTTATATCAGTTTAGGGTAATGCCGTTTGGGATGAAGAATGCCCCAGCTACATTCCAGCGCTTGGTGGATAGGCTCCTGGATGGCTTCCAGAGTTTTGCTTGCGCCTACCTGGACGACATAGCGATCCACAGTGAGTCCTGGGAGGACCACTTAGCTCATGTGGGAATGGTTCTGGATCAGATCCGGGCTGCTGGCCTGACTCTGAAGCCAGAAAAATGCCACTTTGGGATGGCCGAGGTACAGTACCTGGGTCACCGGGTGGGGTGTGGAAAGCAGCGACCAGAGCCGGCCAAAATAGAAGCTGTCGCCAATTGGCCCACCCCCATCACTAAGACTCAGGTCCTAGCCTTCCTGGGCACGGCAGGGTACTATAGACGGTTCGTACCAGACTACAGCACACTTGCCAAACCCCTGACTGACTTGACCAAGAAGAACTTACCTCGACAGGTCCTGTGGTCTCCCCACTGTGAAACGGCTTTCCAGGCTCTCAAAAATGCTCTAATTAACGCTCCTGTCTTGGCGGCCCCAGCCCTTAACAAACGTTTTATCGTCCATACAGATGCTTCCATGTTCGGGCTGGGAGCCGTCCTCAGCCAAGTAGGCGAAGATGGAGGGGAGCATCCAGTTGCCTACATCAGCCGGAAGCTCCTGCCCCACGAAGTCAGCTATGCAGCGGTCGAAAAGGAGTGTTTGGCTTTGGTGTGGGCATTAAAGAAATTGACTCCCTATTTATATGGTCAGGAGTTCACTCTGGTCACCGACCATAACCCGTTGGTGTGGCTGAACCGGGTCTCTGGAGATAACGGCAGGCTATTACGTTGGAGCTTATCGTTGCAACCCTTCAATTTCACCATTACTTACAGACCTGGGAAACAGAATGGCAACGCCGACGGGTTGTCCAGACAAACCGACCTCAGCCCCGCATAATCAGCGGTCTGGACAGCCTTAGTCTGCCCCGAAAAGGGGTCAGACCGTGTCTGCCAGAGTGTTCCACAGAAAGGGAGCACTGTTACAGAAGCATTAGTTATTTTGTTGTGAAGAGCTTATTTCCCAGCAGCAATGCCTGAACCAGCAAGCCAGCGCCTAAGAAGGGCTCCAAGAAAACCGTAACAAGTATCATTTCATAAAGAGTTAACTCTTTTTTTTCAGCTTTTAGAAACTATTGTCTAATCACCTCTGGAGCCAGACTGCTAATTGATAAGATGAACTTGTAAACTTGTTATCTTAAGTACTGTAATCCTATTGTGGCCTGTCAAAGGACAGTGCTCTCTATCTAAATGTGTGATGGGGGATTTTGTGCTTCCCCCCCTCTCCCCCTGGGAGTGCCCTGTGTGCATGTAACCTTAATAAAAAGCAGGCTGGGCATCCCAGTCCTGAGTTCTTGTTTGACCCTCAATCGCAGCGTTGACTCGTTTTTGTGGGCAGAAGGGTATCCTAGCGGTACTGCAGCTAAGGGAGATTATTCTATATTTGCGAGACTCATATAGAATACTATGGAAAGCAGCTTCTCCCCTCTTTAGCAATAGGGATCCAGGCTACTAAGCGGTCCATCTCTCAGCGAGACTAAGGGTAACCGTAACAAAGGAGTTCTCCAGTTATGTCTCCTTGTTTGGCTAATGAATCTGCAAGATCATTGCCTTTCTTATCAGGACCTTGAATTCTCGAATGACCCTTGATCTTTTTCCAGTGTATGGTTAAACCATTGGAAACCACCAACTTATCAATTTTGCAGAACAACTTGCCATGTTTGACTGGTTTGTTGTTAGTTTTCTGCATGTCATTTCTTTTCCAAGTTGGCAGGTATTCAAGAAAACTGTCACACACATAATTTGAGTCAGTAATGAGCACAAATTCATGAATACTTTGTTCAATAGCCATCTCAATGGTTTTTAGAACAGCAGTTAGTTCTGCAACTTGACTGGATCTTGGTCCAATGTTGAAACCTACAGAAATATTTGGGGATCCGTTTGCCCAAGTTATACCAATGCCAGTGACTAATCTGCACTCATGATCAATAGTGGCGTGGTAAGAACAACCATCAACATATACCCAAGGTAAGGTTTGACAATGGTCCTCATTGTATATTTTATATGGAGAAAGCAATTGTTCCTCCAGGAAATCATCTTCTAATAACTCTTCCCCATGATCCATCGCAGTACAGTCATGGAGCTCAGCAAGCCCCTGTGTGACTGGATTCTTTTTATTTTGCTTGTAGCGAATTTCTAAAGGCCAGCCTTGTAAGGAAAGAGTCCAAGCGGTTGTGCGGCTATAAGGTTTCCATCTCTTATTCTTTCAATTTTCAGATATAGCAAAGGCTGATGGGCCGTTTCTACAATAATTTTCTTGCCCTGTATGTAGCTACAGAAATTTTGTAGAGCCCATACAGTAGATAAGAGAGCTTTTTTGCATTAACTAAATTTTATTTCTACTGGGGATAAAGTTTTGCTCGCATAAACAATGACTTTGCTTAAATTATCATGCTTTTGGTATAAAACAGCACTCATGCTTATATCTGTGTAACCTGTCTCTAAGTAGAAAGGTTTACCCCCTTCAGAGTATGCTAAGCAAGGTGCTTGAGTGAGCTTTCTCTTCAGCTCTCTGATGGCTCTCTTGAGCCTCACTCCAGTGCCATTTCACATCCTTCTTTAGAAGAAGTAGTAGCAGTTTAGCTAATTTTTCATAATTATCAATAAATGTGCGAGAATAATTTGTCATACCCAGGAATGATCTCAGTTCCTTTAGGTTAGTTGGGTTCTTAATTTATTCTTCATTTATTATAGCTTCCACCTTTTTCTTCTGGGGATTTAACCCTTCAGAAGTAACTTCATGTCCCAAGAAGTTTATACGAGTGCAGCATCATTGCGCTTTTTGTAGGGATAATTTGACACCTTTTCTAGTTTTAATCTCTGATCTTAATTTTGAAACATGCTCTTTCACCTCATCATTCAATTTGCTAAATTTAGAATCTGATTCAAAGGAATTCGCCAACTGTACTGCTTCTTCAACTTCCAATTTAATCCTTTCAAACCACGCAGAATATTTTCTAATTGTACATAAAGTCTCTCATTGATATCTGTAATTTAACTCAATTTTGGTGTTAATTCATTAAATTGTTAGTGTTTTAAATGCATGCCGGTTTTTGAGTATTATTCTCTGTCTCTGTCAAGTTCCACACTTGCAACTTTATAGTAATTGAACTCCTAATTTTTTAGGAATACCTGTGTGTTTTTTGGAGAGTGCTGAAATCCCTATCTATATATATAAGGACTACTAATCCTTATTTTCTTTCTCCTGTTTTGTATACAAATTAATTGTTATAGGGTCTGCACCTCTGTTCTAAATTTAACACATATACTTATAATAATTTTGGACTCCCTTATAGTTAGTGTTGTATATTAAGTTAGATTCCTATTTTTCATGAATCCCACTTGATCTGGGTGTATTAGCGGGTCTTTCAATCTAATAGCTAAAATACTCAAATACTGTCAATATTTTATAATCACGATTTAGAAGTGATATCGGTCTATAAAAATCTCCTGATTCTGGGTCTTCCCTTTCTTTCTTTTTTTTTTTTTTTTTTTTTAAATTTTTTATTGAGGTTTTCAAAACACATATCATACATTGAAGATTCACTTGTCTCAAGAATCATATTACAATAAAATATAGGATCGACATCAACAAACAGAAATGCATAGCAAACAATAATCTGTATAATAGCTATGGAATAATGTAGTCCGGCATGAAATACCATGACTGCTCAAATTCAACCTATTTTCAGTAACAGAATTAAATATAGCAACGCTTTTACCATAGTATATTGCTTTGTCAATTGAGATGTCAGAACTTGATAAAAGAATCTATATAAAAATACCTCATTTAACTTTTAAGGGGTACAGGGGGATATATCAATAACTTCTATGGGTGATCACACTTAAACATATTGTAGGGATTTGCGTGTGGGATCTGTGTCCCTATACTTAACCAGTAAGTAATATAATGGGGGAAACGGAGCAATATGAGGATCGCCAATGTCAGTCTGCTAGGGCTAATCAAATAAGATATAAAAATAACTCACTCAGGACAAATCAGCTTAAAGGCAAACCCTGCACCATAATGAGACTTTTGTAGTTCTATCCGCATAAACCAAAAGGGGGCTATAACTATAGCAGCCAGGAACACTAAATGAACCAGTTGAGTATACATATTGAACGCTGAGTTACCTTCATAGGGAAGCATAGAATGGATAGTATAGGTACCTCAATTGGGACAGTAGATACATATAATGCAACTTAGAGAGACATAATTAGCACTATAATGTTATTATTTACCTTAAAATAGGTGGTCTATGAAACTGTATTGTAGCGTTGTATTTAAAATACCTCTAAATATGGCTTTATCAGTACAAACATGGCGTGATCGCTGAGCTGTCTCGGCAGCAGGCGGCCCAGCAGAGGGAATGAGAGCCGTTTGCGGTGTCCCTAAACCAGTTCTATTATTATTATACGGTAACTCCAAAACTGGTATGCACATACATAAATTAGCTGCTTGTACTCAATGTTGGCTAATAAGTGCCTAGGGTGCTAGAAAAAGAGCTGTCTATTCTGTATTAAAGGTTTAATAAAAAAGGGTAGGAGGTGTTTAGTCTGGCCTAACCTGGGCTTCAATCCAGTAGAGAACACCCAAAATATGCCAGTTTAAGAATAAACTAGAACATCTAGTATGTACATTATATAAATAAAGGCATTCCTTAGTCTAGTAGCAAGCTGCCTGTATATAGCAGTCTTAACATAAAATACATACTGAGCACACGGCATAAAATATGTACATGGCAATAGGGCTAAATCTCCATGTATGGCTTAATAGCCTATCTTTCACAAATTTGTTCAACAGCGTGCTGCCTATCTAATATCACACTCTTATCATAACATACACACTGAGCAGAAAGCATTAAATATGAAAATGGCAATAGAACCAGATGTAAAGAAAAACCAAACAATCAGATATATATAAACTTATACTAAAAGTACATTCAGGATAGCCAAACAAGCCTCCATGCACGGCCCATCAGTCTACCCCACTCCAACTTTTCTAGCTGCGTACTGTATCAGACCATAGGACAGGTGCAAATGCTGGGAACATAGCCGTCTAGCGCCTTGGGAATAGGCCCTCTGGGCCAAAGTCTCGGTAAGTCTCCCCACCGCCACTGTCTTAGGGGTAAAGTCACCTTTGTTATATGCTGCAGCGGTGACAGTTGGGGACGGAAAGAAAACAACTTCCTCATCAGCCGCCTCGTCGTCTCTGTCCCACTTAGGCGACTTTCCTTTGCCGCCTGGAGGTGAGATGTCGGGAGGTTCCGCGATGTCAGGCGGGGTGAGCTTCAGCTTGTTGTCACATCTGGGCTACCCATGCTTCCGTGGTCGATGCGCTGCCATTACAGTAGAGATCTCTGTAGGCCTGTTGCACTCCGTGCAGATCCTATGGTCAGCATCACTCTGTTCCGGTGGGGCAGTAGTATCTAGTTGCGATCCGGCGCCATCTTGTAGTGCATGCTGTCTTTCTATGTTCCCGCACCGCTTCAGGAGCAGGATGCGGAGCCCAGACAAATGCTCTCTCACCATATCACATAGTCTGTCCTCAAGTGTTCCCAAAGTTGCTAGGAGAGGATGCAGAAAAAAGGTCTCTTTAGCGAGATTAGCCTCTACAGTTGCTGCTGCCTGTTGAGCCATTGAAGCAGTTTCCCGGGCAGAAGTAAAAATGCAAAAGTACTTCTTGGTCCTTCTAAAGCTGTATCAGGAACCCTTAATTAAAGGTCTCTATGAAAAGTCAACAACATTCCAAATATTGAAGTCAAGAACCCCAATAAATATAATTATATCCAGGAGCTTCTGCTATGTGCTTCCAGTCTCTTCGGCAGCTAGCTCCGCCCCCTTCCCTTTCTTTCTAATCACAGTAATAATGGATTCTTCTAAGAGAAATGATGGTTTATGGCCCAAGATAAAATAATCATTGAAAAGAGCTTAGTTAGGTAAAATTTGCCAGGGAGATCATCAGGACCTGCCGCTTTACTTATAGAGATTGTGTCAATTGTCTGTTTAACCTCTCTTTCTGTAATAGATTTATTTAAGCTTTCTAATTTTATTTCCGTTAAACAAGTAGTTTTAATCTCCTTCCAGAAGGCCACCATGTTGTCTCTTTGTGTAACACCGGAGCGAATAAATTTCTCTTAAGAATTTAAAAAATACATCTTGTATATCCTCACATTTTGTGGATCATGTATTATCATGTTTAATGGCCACAATTGGCTTCTGTTTTTCTTTATTTAGCCCTAAATATCAAATATAAATAAAAAGAGGGAGGAATATATTAAATATATGTTATAGTAACAATATATATACAGGTAGCCCTCAGTTTACGCCGGGGTTAGGTTCCAGAAGGAATGGTTGTAAATCGAAACCGTTGTAAATTGAAACCCAGTTTATAATGTAAGTCAATGGGAATTGAGGGAGATAGGTTCCAGGCCCCTCTCAAAATTGTCATAAGTAACACATAATACATTATTTTAAAAGCCTTGAAATGAAGATTTTACATGCTAGACAGCATTATAAACCTAATAAAATAATCACACAACACAGAATATATAATTAAACTAAGTTAAATTAACAAAAACATTTGCTAAACAGCATTATAAACCTAATAAAATAATCACACAACACAGACTTTGCTTGCATTTTTCTGCAAACAGTTCTTTCTATGCATTCCAACCTGGCCTGAGTTATAGACAGGAAGATCTTGTTCCTTTGAAATCTGCTCAATAGCTCAGGTCTGGTTAAACTGATTAATTTCAGCTTGCTTGGCTTTGCTGCAACACAAGCGGACAGCTCTCCACCTACTGGCTATTTTAATAAATGCACTGCTTCTCAATGCTTTTCACTAGCAGTCACATGACTGGGAAAAAAGGTTGTTATTCTGAAACGGTGTAAATTGAACCGTTGTAAAACGAGGGCCACCTGTATTATATATTATAGAGCCAGATTAAAAGTGAAGGGCTAATTTATTGCGTGCCTTCAAACAGCTGGTTATTGCTATCATGAGCTCGCGGTAGCAATGAGCGCTCAGAAAATTAGAGTGTGATGGTATTACTTAGTGGTGCGCTAAAGTGATATTTAGCACTCCACTGGCCCATAATGTGGCATAATCAGATGCTGTGGTGATACACATTTGTTTTATCTCCTCTGTGTATACTCTTGTTTAGATGCAGAGGTAATTTATATCACATATGCTGTGTAAAGCTTACTTTTGATTCTATAAAATAATGGGTGCCGCCATGTTTGAACTAGATGTATTCTGCTGAAACCAATTAGGGATGGATATAAATCAGCCAATAAAATAGATTTTGTGCAAACAAGGCTTTTGTTTGGACAGACTATTTTATTGTCTGTTTTATATCTGTCCCCAATTGTTCTCAGCAGGAAAGAAAGGTAACAATAAAACTTTTTTTTTTATTCTTTATTTATAATCCAACAGTGCAAATAATAATAATAAAAATAATAATAAAAAAATTCTTACATTTTGCTTCTACCAGCTCACCACACAGGGTGCCTTGATGAATGAAAGAAAATAATAACATTGAAAATATAATCATAACATATACAAAAACCAAATACATCAGATGCTTTTATATTTGAAAAAGAGAATTAATACAATATAAAACAAAAAGCGCCTTTTTTAGCCATTATATTAATTGATATAAAGGTAATCAGACAGTATG
This sequence comes from Bombina bombina, assembly GCF_027579735.1. Lineage (NCBI taxonomy): Eukaryota > Metazoa > Chordata > Amphibia > Anura > Bombinatoridae > Bombina > Bombina bombina. The sequence continues at coordinate 840,217,578 of NC_069504.1, read as the reverse complement.
TCAATCAGGATTAAAATAGCAGTACATTGGCTAAAGATACACATTTGGGATATTTTTTAATGTTACCTATAAATAGCAAAAGAAGAGAAGAAAGAAAAAGGAAAAGAAAAAAGGAGACGAAAGAAGAATTTTTAAGCAACTCAGAATCTACTATTAAGCAGTTTATAGCTCTGGCAGATTTATTTGGATCAATTTCTGGAAACAGGGCTGTCTTTAATATTGACTGGACCCTGGGCAAAAAATTTCTTCCCCCCCCCCCTCCATGCAATTTCGCTCTCCACCCCAACATCCCAAAAAAAAACTAAATCATTTTTTTTTTTTTTAATTATTAGACCAGCAGTGGATCATCCACTGCTGGGCTAATCATTTTAAAAAAATGAAATAAATTTCAATATGTGAAACTGGACCTAAGCAGTACTAATAAGTAAATAAATATATAAATTCCTCCACTGTGGATTCATTTAATATTCTTTTGAATGTGATTCTGGTGTGAGGTTAGCTGGTTAAAGAGATTTAGGGCAGCCAACAGGAGCAAAGCAAGGTAAAGACTGAGGAGGAAGCATAGAGGTGCAGACAAATATAAGTTTACTGACTGGAACAGCAGAACTACTATGGGAAGCTGTAAAATCTGAGACAGAGAGAAAACAAAAACTATAAAAATAAATCTTACATTAATGTGTGAAGTATCAGCATGACACTATACATCAGCCACAGCAGTACATGTCAATTCTTTGCTAGGAACAAGTTCCCTCTCACCCTGCACTAGAAAATGCTGCATGGGGAGGGGTGTGTGTGCACTCACTTATTCTTCCCACTGACACCTTTCTATAAAGCACTGTTCCCCTAACAAACTTCAGTTAGTTGATCTTAGGGCCACAGCAGAAAGAGCAGGGCTAAGGGGACCAGCAGACTGGATGCTGTCTGTCCAAGGCTGCATGGATATAGTGTGAGATGAGTCACACAGCCTCAAGACTGAAGAGAGCAGTGCATGCAGCTGCACAAATGCTCAAATCCTCACGTCCTTGCCGCTCCAGCTTTCTGCTGCATGCGCCTACAGTCAGCCCTACCCAGAAACAATCCCCACCACCAGAGCAGTGACCTGGTAACAGTGGTAACCCCAGTAGGACCTTTTCTGATGCAGTGGGAATGGCTGGATGCCGAGTTAGGGCTTTGCATTCAGTGCTGCACAGTGCACATCTAAAACAGCACATGGCAATAGCTTGGCATGTCACATGACACCGGCACGGTCTGGCACAGTTTAAAGAAAAATAAAAAATAAACAGAGTACTTTTGACTGTGACAGTATTAGGACTGAATGTGTGTGTTCCCCATGTCACATGGTATGAACCATAAATTGTTTTTTTTTTATTATTTTTTTTTAGGACTCTTGGGCCCCTCAACAGAAACTGGGCCCTGGGCAGCTGCCCCTTTTGCCCTGTGTTAAAGGCCCTGTCTGGATATAAGATCAACTTTGAAAAATCAGAGCTTCTATGGATCATTCCTCCTCATTTAACCAACTTTCATTGTCCCATTAAAATAGTAGAGTCAATAAATTATCTGGGAGTTAAAATTTGTAGAGATCCAAATAGATGGTACAACCTTAACTATGCCCCTTTATTCTTAAAGCTAGAGGAAAATTTAAAAAGATGGTCCCAACTACCAATTTCCCTATCAGCTAGAATTTCTCTAATTAAAACTATCTTTTTCCCTCAGCTTTTGTTTTTACTACAAAATCTCCCCTTTATTATACATAATATAGATATTTCAAACTTTAATACAGTCACAGCAAGATTTATCTGGCAACAAAAAAATCAGAATCTCTGCTAATAATAATAATAAATCTAAAATGTTATAATATATCAACCCTAGTGAAGGTGGTATTAGACTGGATCACAGGCAAGGAATATGTGACTAATTTTAGTTTAGAATCTATAATAACGAAACCTTTCTCCCTGAAAGCTATAATACACTGCCCTATTATGAGTATTCCTGACCAGCTACTAAAAATGCATATACTTAGAGGACCCATTTTAGCTTGGCAGAAATACACACGAGAAATACAGGTTAATTACAAACTATCTAAACATCTCCCGAAAGAGGGAATCCAGAATTCACACTGGGAATTAATTTGTTTGTATTTAAAGAATGGGAGGAGAAAGGTATCAGAAACTTGATACACGTAAAGGAAACAAGTTCCGCCGGTATGAAAACATTCGAGGCATTAAAACAAGAATTTAACCTCAACAAACATACACCTAGATTACGAGTTTTGCGTTAGAGGCTATGCGGTGCTAACGAGCAGTTTATGCTCACCGCTCACTTACAGACAGTGCTGGTATCACAGGTTTTTACAAACCCGGCATATACCGCAAAAAAGTGATCGTAGAGCAAAATTTTGCTCCACATCTCACCTCAATACCAGCGCTGCTTACGTTAGCGGTGAGCTGGCTGAACGTGCTTGTGCACGATTTCCCCATAGGAATCAATGGGGGAGAGCCGGCTGAAAAAAACCTAACACCTGCAAAAAAGCAGCGTTTAGCTCCTAATGCAGCCCCACTGATTCCTATGGGGAAAATACATTTATGTCTACACCTAACACCCTAACATGAACCCCGAGTCTAAACACCCCTAATCTTACACTTATTAACCCCTAATCTGATGACCCCGACATCGCCGACACCTACATTATATTGATTAACCCCTAATCTGCCGCTCCGGACACCGCCACCACCTACATTATACTTATGAACCCCTAATCTGCTGCCCCCAACATTGCCGACACCTAAATTATATTTATTAACCCCTATTCTGCCGCCTCCAATGTCGCCGCAACCTACCTACACTTCTTAACCCCTAATCTGCCGCCCCAATGTCACCTCCACTATATTAAAGTTATTAACCCCTAAATCTAAGTCTAACCCTAACCCTAACACCCCCTAACTTAAATATAATTTAAATAAATCTAAATAAAATTACTATTATTACCTAAATAATTCCTATTTAAAACTAAATACTTACCTATAAAATAAACCCTAAGCTAGCTACAATATAACTAATAGTTATATTGTATCTAGCTTAGGGTTTATTTTTATTTTACAGGCAAGTTTGTATTTATTTTAACTAGGTAGAATAGTTATTAAATAGTTATTGACTATTTAATAACTACCTAGTTAAAATAAAGACAAATTTACTGTAAAATAAAACCTAACCTAAGTTACAATTACACCTAACACTACACTATAATTAAATTAATTCCCTAAATTAAATACAATTAAATACAAATAAATAAAATTATCTAAAGTACAAAAACAAACAAACACTAAATTACAGAAAATAATAAACAAATTACAAGATTTTTAAACTAATTACACCTAATCTAATCCCCCTAACAAAATAAAAAAGCCCCCCCCCAAAATAAAAAAGCCCTACCCTACACTAAATTACAAATAGCCCTTAAAAGGGCCTTTTTGCGGGGCATTGCCCCAAAGTAATCAGCTCTTTTACCTGTAAAGCAAAGTACAAATCCCCCCCAACATTAAAACCCACCACCCACACAACCAACCCTACTCTAAAACCCACCCAATACCCCCTTAAAAAAAAACTAACACTAACCCCTTGAAGATCACCTTACTGGGAGAAGTCTTCACCCAACCGGGCCGAAGTCCTCAACTAAGCCGGGAGAAGTCTTCATCCAAGCCGGGCGAAGTGGTCATCCAGGCGGCATCTTCTATCTTCATCCATCCGGCGCGGAGCGGGTCCATCTTCAAGACATCCGGCGTGGAGCATCCTCTTCCATCGAAGTCTTCTTACTAAATGACGGTTCCTTTAAGTGACGTCATCCAAGATGGCGTCCCTTCAAATCCAATTGGCTGATGCAATCAGCCAATAGGATTGAACTTCAATCCTATTGGCTGATCCAATCAGCCAATAGGATTGAGCTGGCATTCTAGTGGCTGTTCCAATCAGCCAAATGAATGCCAGCTCAATCCTATTGGATGATTGCATCAGTAAATAGGATTTTTTCTACCTTAATTCCGATTGGCTGATAGAATTCTATCAGCCAATTGGAATTGAAGGGACGCTATCTTGGATGACGTCACTTAAAGGAACCGTCATTTAGTAAGAAGACTTCGATGGAATAGGATGATCCGCGCCGGATGTCTTGAAGATGGACCCGCTCCGCGCAGAAAGGATGAAGATAGAAGATGCCGTCTGGATGAAGACTTCTGCCCGTCTGGAGGACCACATCGCCCGGCTTGGATGAAGACTTCTCTCGGCTTCGTTGAGGACTTCAGCCGGTTGGGTGAAGACTTCTCCCGGTAAGGTGATCTTCAAGGGGTTAGTGTTAGGTTTTCTTAAGGGGGGATTGGGTGGGTTTTAGAGTAGGGTTGGTTGTGTGGGTGGTGGGTTTTAATGTTGGGGGGGATTTGTACTTTTTTTTACAGGTAAAAGAGCTGATTACTTTGGGGCAATGCCCTGCAAAAGGCCCTTTTAAGAGCTATTTGTAATTTAGTGTAGGGTAGGGCTTTTTTTATTTTGGGGGGCATTTTTATTTTGTTAGGGGGATTGGATTAGGTGTAATTAGCTTAAAAATCTTGTAATTTGTTTATTATTTTCTGTAATTTAGTGTTGTTGTTTTTTGTACTTTAGATAATTTTATTTATTTGTATTTAATTGTATTTAATTTAGGGAATTAATTTAATTATAGTGTAGTGTTAGGTGTAATTGTAATAGGTTTTATTTTACAGGTAAATTTGTCTTTATTTTAACTAGGTAGTTATTAAATAGTTAATAACTATTTAATAACTATTCTACCTAGTTAAAATAAATACAAACTTGCCTGTAAAATAAAAATAAACCCTAAGCTAGATACAATGTAACTATTAGTTATATTGTAGCTAGCTTAGGGTTTATTTTATAGGTAAGTATTTAGTTTTAAATAGGAATTATTTAGGTAATAATAGTAATTTTATTTAGATTTATTTAAATTATATTTAAGTTAGGGGGTGTTAGGGTTAGGGTTAGACTTAGATTTAGGGGTTAATAATTTTAATATAGTGGCGGTGACGTTGTGGGCGGCAGATTAGGGGTTAATAAATGTAGGTAGTTGTCAACGATGTTAGGGACAGCAGATTAGGGGTTAATAATATTTAACTAGTGTTTGCGATGTGGGAGTGCGGCGGTTTAGGGGTCAATATATTTATTATAGTGGCGGCGATGTCCGGTTCGCCAGATTAGGGGTTAAAAAATTTATTTTAGTGTTTGCGATGTGGGAGGGCCTCGGTTTAGGGGTTAATATGTAGTTTATGGGTGTTAGTGTAATTTTTATCATTTTAGTTAAGAGTTTTATGCTACGGCGTTGTAGTGTAAAACTCATAACTACTGACTTTAAAATGCGGTACCAGTCTTGACAGGAGAGGGTGTACCGCTCACTTTTTGGCAGACTCGTAATACCGGCGTCATGCAAGTCCCATTGAAAATATAGGATACGCAATTGACGTAAGTGGATTTGCGGTATTTCCAAGTCTGGCCAAAAAAGTGAGCAGTACACCTGTACCTGCAAGACTCGTAATACCAGCGGGCGTTAAAAAGCAGCGTTAGGACCAGCCATTGCTGCTTTTTAAGCCTAACGCACAACTCATAATCTAGCCGATAGTTTTTTTGCCTTTCTCCAACTAAGGCACTTTTACTATCAAATTATCAAAGACAATGGGGCCTATTTATCAAAGGTCTTGTGGACCGGATCAGGTCTGCAAGACCTCGCTGAATGCGGAGAGCAATACGCTCTCCGTATTCAGCATTGCACCAGCAGCTCACAACGCCGCCCCCTGCAGACTTGCGGCCCATCAGCCACCAGCTGGTGATCGGGTTGATTTCCGGCGATTCCTGTCCACCTCATCAGAGCAGGTAGACAGGGATATGGAGCAGCGGTCTTTAGACCGCTGCTTCATAACTGCTGTTTCTGGCGACTCTGAAGACTCACCAGAAACGCGGGCCCACAAGCTCCGTTAGTAAACGTTTACTATCGATAAAAAGTGTAGATTAAGATTAATTTCGATATTTAGCTAGTACGAAGAATTTATTCTCTCCCGCTGGCATAAGATATTAGGTGCTCTCGAAGACTTATTCGAGATAATGATACTGGGGTCCTATTGATAAATCAAATCTTGGGGCCCGATCCGATATACGGCGTAATTTTCGGTGCAAGCGAGGGAACCCGCGACGCCCGTAGTTTCACCTCGCACATCGGGGTATCCAATATACCTCGACGGCAGTTGCTAAAGTGCCGTAAGTCGGACAAACTAGCGATGTCCAGAAATAAGCGTAACTACAAATTTCTGGAGTCGCCAGTGACTTACGGCACTTTAGAAACTGCCTGCGCCTACAAAAACTTACTAAAGTATAAAATCTCCCGTAACTGTTTAACACGCCTCCCAAAAATCAGCCCGACGCGTATACCCCTATATCCGCAATCCCCCTCTCACTCCTAATAATAAATGTATTAACCACTAGACCGACAACCCCCCACAACGCAATAAGCCTAATTATTAACCCCTAAACCGCCATAGCCCACACCGCAATAAACCTATCCTAGTATTAACCCTTAAACCGCTGCTCCCGGACCCCGCCGCACCTAAATAAAGTGTTTAACCCCTAAACCGCCACTCCCGGACCCCGCCGCCACCTACATTAAATGTATTACTGGACTTCCTGTTGGAGGCGGAGGACTTCCTGTTGGAGGCGGAGCACACAGGTAGCTGCAGGTACCTGCTCCCGCTCTCAGACTCTAAGCGTCTAAGAGTGTTTGCTACTCACCAACCGATTGCAGTTTCTCCTTGCCCGCAAGTACTGCGCTTGGCCCGGATATCGGATCATATGGTCCTGCAATGGAAGTCTTCAATCTGGCCTATTTGTGCTTATTGGCCGAAGCACATCATCTATGCTATGTAATGTATCTATGCTGTAACTACACCAAGTCATTAAGAGCCAAGATCACCGTATAACCTATTGCGGTGCTTTCGTAGTACAGCGGAATAATTTGATCCCTATTATGAAAAAGCAATCATGTATTGCGGCCATACTGCTGCCTGACACTTACAAGAAGTAACACCTGCTCACCGACTGGGTCTCTTGCTGTCTTTCCTCTGGGGCTCACCGGAGGAGGTACCTACATTTTGGTTGACTGTGCCCGGACTCTGTGTGGCCGGTTCGTGCTGCTCGCTGTTGCCGCTGGGTTTTCCCCGCCCGCCTGGTCGGGTGCGGGGTCTGGAGATCCTGAGGCGAGAGCTGATCCTGGATTGGCGGTAGCCCCTCTGTGTGGGTGTAGTTGTATTAGCTATAGAGTAGCAGAAGTTTTTTCCAGCAGCGGAGATCACAGAATTGAGGCCTGGATGTCTATTGAATGGGGGCGCTCCTTGTAGCTGTCCCTGCTTAGCCGAGGCGGAGCTGTGTTAAACAGGCAACACTCGCTCAGTGATACTGGGTGAAAAACGCATCAGGAACACTCGCTGTATTGGGAGGTGTGTCCTCCGGTTATACGACTACACTTTCCAGCGGAGAATCACTGTGAAGAGGAATTGTGTGAAGAGTTAGGTGCCTTGTTCAGGTTTGCACTAGCTGGGATTCCTTTGGTTTGTTGCTTTTTGCTTCTCTTATTTACAATCCCCCAACGGGAGCAAGTAAAGGGGAATTTATAGCCTACAACTATTATATCTATCAAGAAAGAACGTCAGCCCCTTTAACTGATACGGCTTCTTCAACCAGAGAAGGCTATGAACTGGTGGAACTCTGTGGTAATATCTACCTACTATATTTAGTTGCAACTTAATTATTTCTTTTTTACATGTATTAAGATTTGAGGACTAGAGTTGCAAGCATTTTAGTGTTACTAAATACAAAAATTGCGGATAACATATGAATAGGTTCCCAATGATATCCTCCTTTTATATCTGTTGTATTGGTAATTTTCATTATATATTTTGGTTGTTTATTTCAAGATAACAGGTTAGATTTGATTACCCAGTACAAGATAGAAATATACTACATTAACATATATGTTAAAATTTAAATCCTGCAAAAAAAACAAAAAACAACTACATAGGTGTTGGTAAATTGTGGCTAATTATCGATCCACTTCTCTATAATTTCCCTATCACTATTAATACTGATGACAGACCTAGTTTAGGGGAGTGTATGTGATATCTACCCTAAGCTATTTTCTGGGATCTCTCCCTCTTCCTTTCTAAATCCATTCTGTGGCACATGAGTCCCTCTATGTGAGACGCCTGTTCTACAAAAAAAAAAAAACACACACTATACACAAAAAGCAAATCACTTAGCTCACTACTTATTTCTCACTGGAGATTAATTATTTGTATACCTATTATACTCATGAATATGCTTGTATTCACTTTCACGGTCATATTTTAGTTTGATTGTAGTTAAGCTAAACACGATTGCACACCCAACACTTTATATCCTCTTTTTTTTCTTCTTGCTGCTTAAGGCAGTGATCGTAGTAATTCACGCTTCACGTGTGTTATATAACTTCTTCTTTATATCGTCTCACAAGGAAGAGTGTGATTGTTTTGTAAATTTTTGAACATGGATAAGTTTGTACTCAACAAGAGTGTCTCCCCCAATATGCCTCCTAAAACAAGAGAGAGAAAAGGTAATAGTAGTAGAATCTCTGAAACTAATGTGGAAATGTCATATGATAAAGGAACAAGTAATCTATTAAACACAGATATGGCTGCATTTGCGGCTGAGGTTGCAAAATTCCTTATACCCCAATTCGATGTAATAAAACAGGAGCTTAAAAAGGAAATAGTTAATCTAACTATAGAAGTTAGACAATTCACAGTCAGATTAGATGAAATGGAAGGTAGAGTTTCTGATTTAGAGGATCGTTGTAATACACTAGAACCTACTACAGTAGCACATAGTAAAGCCATTACCCTACTTCAAACTAAAGTTAAGGATTTGGAGGACCGTTCCAGACGGAACAATTTAAAGGTTATCGGTCTCCCCGAATCCTCTGACCTCATGACATTTGTTACCATTACCCTTCCCCAAGCATTACAGATTCCTCCATCTAACCCCCCATTTCAGATTGAAAGGGTACACAGGATAGGATATGCTAGAGAGGACAGTTTGAATTCTAAACCGCGTCCCATCATTTTTACGTTTGTAAATTTTCAGGATAAAATACTTTGGGGCCTAGTTATCAAGCCGTCAACCTCAAATACGCTGGAATTCCGCAGCGTATTTGTGGCGAGGCTGATTCGCCTTAGTTATCAAAGGCTCGAGACTGGCAAAAGTAGAATTTTGTGACGTAAGCATCGATCCGCCGGACTCAGTCCGACACAGATCGATTCTTACGTCACTCCAGATGTTCCGCACACAAGTGCGGCACATTCTCGCTACTTTTGCTAGCTATCAAAAAACTAGCAGGTACGCTCGGCACTTTTACGGCCCAGCGTACCTGGTTTTCAATCCGCCACCCCTGGAGGCGGCGGATCCCATAGGAATCAATGGGAGTCTGACCATAGCGAAAGTACAAGTTCGCTGCTGACAGACATCCCATTGATTTCTATGGGAGCTGTCTGCACCTAACACCCTAACATGTACCCCGAGTCTAAACACCACTAATCTGACCCCCCCTACACCGCCGCAACTAAATAAAGTTATTACCCCCTAAACCGCTGCTCCCGGAGCCCACCGCAAGCTACTCTATACATATTAACCCCTAAACCGCCGCTCCCGGAGCCCACCGCAACTATAATAAATGTATTAACCCCTAAACCGCCGCTCCCTGAACCCGCCGCAACCTATATTAAATGTATTAACCCCTATCCTGCCCCCCCTACACCGTCGCCACCTATAATAAATTTATTAACCCCTAATCTGCCCCCCCTACACCGTCGCCACCTATAATAAATTTATTAACCCCTATCCTGCCCCCCACTACGCCGCCGCCACTGTAATAAAATTATTAACCCCTAAACCTAAGTCTAACCCTAACCCTAACGCCCCCCTAACTTAAATATTAATTAAATAAATCTAAATAAATTAACTCTTATTAACTAAATGAATCCTATTTAAAACTAAATACTTACCTTTAAAATAAACCCTAATATAGCTACAATATAAATAATAATTATATTCTAGCTATCTTAGGATTTATATTTATTTTACAGGTAACTTTCAATTTATTTGAACCATGTACAATAACTATTAAATAGTTATTAACTATTTAATAGCTTACCTAGCTAAAATAAAGAGAAATGTACCTGTGAAATAAATCCTAACCTAAGTTACAATTACGCCTAACACTACACTATACTTTAATAAATTATTCCTATTTAAAAATAAATACTTACCTGTAAAATAAACCCTAAGATAGCTACAATATAATTAATAATTATATTATAGCTATCTTAGGATTTATATTTATTTTACAGGTAACTTTGTATTTATTTTAGCTAGTTAGAATAGTTATTAAATAGTTATTAATTATTTAATAACTACCTAGCTAAAAGAAATACAAAATTACCTGTAAAATAAATCCTAACCTAAGTTACAATTAAACCTAATACTACACTATCATTAAATTAACTAAATAAACTACCTACAAATAACTACAATTAAATACAATTACATAAACTAACTAAAGTACAAAAAATAAAAAAAGCTAAGTTACAAAAAATAAAAAATTAAGTTACAAACATGTTAAAAATATTACAACAATTTTAAGCTACTTACACCTAATCTAAGCCCCCTAATAAAATAACAAACCCCCCCAAAATAAAAAAAATCCCTACCCTATGCTAAATTAAATAAATTTCAAAGCTCTTTTACCTTACCAGCCCTTAAAAGGGCCATTTGTGGGGGCATGCCCCAAAAAGTTCAGCTCTTTTGCCTGTAAAAGAAAAATACAACCCCCCCCAACATTAAAACCCACCACCCACATACCCCTAATCTAACCCAAACCCCCCTTACAAAAACCTAACACTAATTCCCTGAAGATCATCCTACCTTGAGTCGTCTTCACTCAGCCGAGCCACCGATGGAACTGAAGAGGACATCCGGAGCGGAAGAAGTTAATCCTCCAAGCGGCGCTGAAGAAATCTTCCATCCGATGAAGTCATCATCCAGGCGGCGCTGAAGAAGTCTTCGATCCGGCCGATGTCATCTTCAAAGAGGCGCTGAAGAGGTCTTCTATCCGGGCGAAGTCATCTTCCAAGCCGGGTCTTGAATCTTCCTTCCGCCGACGCGGAACCACCTTCTTCACCGACGGACTACGACGAATGACGGCTCCTTTAAGGGACGTCATCCAAGATGGCGTCCCCTCAATTCCGATTGGCTGATAAGATTCTATCAGCCAATCGGAATTAAGGTAGGAAAAATCTGATTGGCTGATGGAATCAGCCAATCAGATTGAGCTCGCATTCTATTGGCTGTTCCGATCAGCCAATAGAATGCGAGCTCAATCTGATTGGCTGATTGGATCAGCCAATCGGATTGAACTTGAATCTGATTGGCTGATTCCATCAGCCAATCAGATTTTCCTACCTTAATTCCGATTGGCTGATAGAATCCTATCAGCCAATCGGAATTGAGGGGACGCCATCTTGGATGACGTCCCTTAAAGGAGCCGTCATTCGTCGTAGTCCGTCGGTGAAGAAGGTGGTTCCGCGTCGGCGGAAGGAAGATTCAAGACCCGGCTTGGAAGATGACTTTGCCCGGATAGAAGACCTCTTCAGCGCCTCTTTGAAGATGACATCGGCCGGATCGAAGACTTCTTCAGTGCCGCCTGGATGATGACTTCATCGGATGGAAGATTTCTTCAGCGCCGCTTGGAGGATTAACTTCTTCCGCTCCGGATGTCCTCTTCAGTTCCATCGGTGGCTCGGCTGAGTGAAGACGACTCAAGGTAGGATGATCTTCAGGGGATTAGTGTTAGGTTTTTGTAAGGGGGGTTTGGGTTAGATTAGGGGTATGTGGGTGGTGGGTTTTAATGTTGGGGGGGTTTGTATTTTTCTTTTACAGGCAAAAGAGCTGAACTTTTTGGGGCATGCCCCCACAAATGGCCCTTTTAAGGGCTGGTAAGGTAAAAGAGCTTTGAAATTTATTTAATTTAGAATAGGGTAGGGATTTTTTTTATTTTGGGGGGGATTGTTATTTTATTAGGGGGCTTAGATTAGGTGTAAGTAGCTTAAAATTGTTGTAATATTTTTAACATGTTTGTAACTTAATTTTTTATTTTTTGTAACTTAGCTTTTTTTATTTTTTGTACTTTAGTTAGTTTATGTAATTGTATTTAATTGTAGTTATTTGTAGGTAGTTTATTTAGTTAATTTAATGATAGTGTAGTATTAGGTTTAATTGTAACTTAGGTTAGGATTTATTTTACAGGTAATTTTGTATTTCTTTTAGCTAGGTAGTTATTAAATAGTTAATAACTATTTAATAACTATTCTAACTAGCTCAAATAAATACAAAGTTACCTGTAAAATAAATATAAATCCTAAGATAGCTATAATATAATTATTAATTATATTGTAGCTATCTTAGGGTTTATTTTACAGGTAAGTATTTATTTTTAAATAGGAATAATTTATTAAAGTATAGTGTAGTGTTAGGTGTAATTGTAACTTAGGTTAGGATTTATTTCACAGGTACATTTCTCTTTATTTTAGCTAGGTAAGCTATTAAATAGTAAATAACTATTTAATAGTTATTGTACATGGTTAAAATAAATTGAAAGTTACCTGTAAAATAAATATAAATCCTAAGATAGCTAGAATATAATTATTATTTATATTGTAGCTATATTAGGGTTTATTTTAAAGGTAAGTATTTAGTTTTAAATAGGATTCATTTAGTTAATAAGAGTTAATTTATTTAGATTTATTTAATTAATATTTAAGTTAGGGGGGCGTTAGGGTTAGGGTTAGACTTAGGTTTAGGGGTTAATCATTTTATTACAGTGGCGGCGGCGTAGTGGGGGGCAGGATAGGGGTTAATAAATTTATTATAGGTGGCGACGGTGTAGGGGGGGCAGATTAGGGGTTAATAAATTTATTATAGGTGGCGACGGTGTAGGGGGGGCAGGATAGGGGTTAATAGGTTTAATATAGGTTGCGGCGGGTTCATGGAGCGGCGGTTTAGGGGTTAAACTATTTATTTAGTTGCGGAGAGGTGCGGGATCAGCAGGATAGGGGTTAATAATTTTATAATAGAGGGCGACGGTATCGGGGGGGCAGGATAGGGGTTACTAGGTATAATGTAGGTGGCAGCGGTGTCCGGGAGCGGCGGTTTAGGGGTTAATACATTTATAAGACTTGCGGCAGGGTCTAGGAGCGGCGGTTTAGGGGTTAATACATTTATAAGACTTGCGGCAGGGTCTAGGAGCGGCGGTTTAGGGGTTAGTAACTTTATTTAGTTGCGGGGGGCTCCGGGGGCGCCGGTATAGGGGGTAGAACAGTGCAGTTTAGTGTGAGTGCTTAGTGACAGGCTAGCAATAAAGCTGGGAAAAAGCCGAAGGGCAGCGAGATCGGATGAGTGATAACTGTCACAGTCCGCTGCTCATCGCCCCGCGGCTTTTTGACAGCTTTATTTGATAACTTAGGCGTATTTTTTCAGGTCCGCGGCGGCGAAGGTAGGCGAGCTTAGGCGGACGTATTGGGGAAAAGTAGACGGCTTGATAACTACCCCCCTTTACCTCAAACACTATAGACAACTCAGCTCTCTAATGATTGGCCCTCACAGGCTTTTGATTTTTCAGGAATTTTCATCTGAAACTTTGGCCAGGAGAAGGGAGATGTCCCCCTTCTATGGCAGGCTTGTGAGGGCCAATTATAATGTCAAACTGATTTACCCAGCTAAACTAATCGCAATAAAAGATGGGGTTACATTCACCCTTAATAATACTTTAGAAGCAGAAGAGTTCTGTAAAAAGGCATACATTAGTTAAAAGTAGGATATAGAAATGGAAGGTAAAGGAAGGTGTGAAATAAATGATAGGAAAAACTCTGGCCCTAGAGGTTCCTTTTAAAAACACAAAAAAGGTTCGTGAAATGTGCTATAGGGCTATGCTCATTAGTATAGATGGTTCTTTATTTGAAGTATGTGTTTATAGTGTGGTAATATGCGTTGTTGGATTGTTTTTATCTTTTTATATATCTCTCTATTTCCTTTTTTTTTTTTTTCTCCCCCTCCCCTCTCCCCCCCTATACTATATTTTAGAATGACCATAATCAAAAATGGCTATGACTGATCTTAATATAATTTCCTGGAACGTGGGCGGCATAACCTCTCCAATCAAAAGAAAAACTATAATTAAACATTTAGGTAAATTCAGGCCTGATATAGTTTTCTTACAGGAGCTTCATTTAAAATCGGTAGAAATACCAAAACTCAAAGTTAAATGGATTGGAGAGGTTATTGCCGCCCCCTACAGCTCCAGGAAAAGAGGCAATACTACTGAATAAGAATCTTGATTACCAGGTTGGAAATGTTGAATTAGATTCTGAAGGTCGATTCCAAATCATGGAAATTACTATAAATAAAATACGTTATATTTTATGTAATATCTATGGCCCAAATAATGTTGACCATGATTTTTGGAATAACCTGATGTTAAAACTCCATAAATTTATTGGTCAGAATTTAATTGTGGGGGGCGATTTTAATTTGATTGCAGAGCCCACTCTAGATAGGCTGAATAAGAAAAAAACAATTTCCAGGGACAGGAAATCCCGGATATTGAATAAACTATGTTCGCAATTAGGCCTTATTGATGTCTGGCGTATACAACACCCTGATCTTCGTGCATATACCTGTCTCTCTAAGACCTACAAATCTTTATCCAGGATTGACTATTTTTGTATTTCAAATTCATTAGTTAAATTTAACTGGATAGCTGATATAGATGACATTGTAATTTCGGACCATGCTGCCATATCCTTGACCTGTAAAATTAATTCATCAACATATGGGAATAACAACATTTATTTTCCTAAATATTTAATTAATAATAATAAGTTCCAGAATTGGCTCAGAAGTAAATGGGAAGAATTTTCTTTATTCAATAATGCGTATTATGAGAAGATAGAAACATTTTGGGAGGCAGCTAAAGTGGTCTTGCGGGGCCAAATTAAAGCCTATATGTCTCAACAGAAAATTATTTATTTTTTTTACTGAAATTCAGTTAGCAAACCGTGTTAAAAATGCTTACAGAGCTTATATAAATCACCCCACTAGTGCTAGGTGGACACCATATGTAAATGTGAAAGCAGAACGGGATACCTTTCTAAAATCACAGAATATCCAGGAGGAAGTTAGGTTAAAATCTTTATATGGCGGATATACTGGCCGGTCAGCCAAATTTCTTGCAAAAATTACAAAAGTAACCTCAAGAAACACTATCCCAGCTATTAAAAAAGGTGCAGATAGATATATTAACCAAGCAGATATTGAAAGAGTATTTTTTGATTATTTTAACGATTTGTATAAAGCGGAAGCTCCAGATCTAAGTATTAAAGCGGATTTTTGGGATAGAATTAAAGTTCCTAGACTTTCAACAGAAAATCTATCGGCAATCAATGCCCTGATATCCGAGAATGATATCATAGAGGCAATTAAAAATGCGAAGTTAAATAAAGCACCTGGCCCAGATTGAACTTGAACTTCAATCCGATTGGCTGATTAAATCAACCAATCGTATTTTTCCTACCTTAATTCCGATTGGCTGATAGAATCCTATCAGCCAATCAGAATTCGAGGGACGCCATCTTGGATGACGTCATTTAAAGGACCAGCCATTCATCGGGTAGTCGTCAGCCGAGGAGGATGTTTCGCGTCGGAGGTCTTCAAGATGGAGCCGCTCATCGCCGCAAGGATGAAGATAGAAGATGCCGCTTGGATGAAGACTTCTGCTGGATGGAGGACCTCTTCTGCCCCGATCGGATGAAGACTTCTGCCCGGCTGGAGGACCACTTGTGCCCGCATCGGATGAAGAGTTCGGCCCCGCTGGGTGAAGACGGCTCAAGGTAGGGTGATCTTCAAGGGTGTAGTGTTAGGTTTATTAAAGGGGGGATCGGGTGGGTTTTAGAGTAGGGGTGTGTGGGTGGTGGGTTGTAATGTTGGGGGGGGTATTGTATTGCTTTTTTTTTTACAGGTAAAAGAGCTGATTACTTTGGGGCAATGCCCCGCAAAAAGCCCTTTTAAGGGCTGGTAAAAGAGCTGGTTACTTTTGGGCAATGCCCGGCAAAAGGCCCTTTTAAGGGCTATTTGTAATTTAGTTTAGGGTAGGGAAATTTTATTATTTTGGGGGGCTTTTTAATTTTATTAGGGGGCTTAGATTAGGTGTAATTAGATTAAACTTCTTTTAATATTTTTTTATTTTCTGTAATTTAGTGTTTTTGGGTTTTTTTTGTAATATAGTTTAGTTTATTTAATTGTATTTTATATTAGATAATTGTAGTTAATTTATTTAATTAATTTATTGATAGTGTAGTGTTAGGTGTATTTGTAACTTAGGTTAGGATTTATTTTACAGGTAATTTTGTAATTATTTTAACTAGGTAGCTATTAAATAGTTATTAACTATTTAATAGCTATTGTACCTAGTTAAAATAAATACAAAGTTACCTGTAAAATATAAATCCTAAAATAGCTACAATGTACTTATTAATTATATTGTAGCTATCTTACGGTTTATTTTATAGGTAAGTATTTATTTTTAAATAGGAATTATTTAGTTAATAATATTAATATTATTTATATTTATTTAAATAATAATTAAGTTAGGGGGTGTTAGGGTTAGACTTAGGTTTAGGGGGTAATATATTTAATGTAGGTGGCGGCAGTGTAGGGGGATCAGATTAGGGGGTAATATATTTAATGTAGGTGGCGGCAGTGTAGGGGGGTCAGATTAGGGGTATATATATTTAATGTAGGTGGCGGTGTAGGGGGATCAGATTAAGGGGTAATAAATTTAATGTAGGTGGCGGCGTGTTCCGGGAGCGGCGGTTTAGGGGTTAAACACTTTATTTAGTGGCGTCAGTGTCCGGGAGCGGCGGTTTAGCGGTTAAACACTTTATTAGGTATTGCGGTGGGGGATTGCGGTTGACAGGTAGATAGACTTTGCGTATGCGTTAGGTTTTTTTTTGTAGGCATTTTAGGGAGTTACGGTGCTCCAATACTCAGCGCAAGACCTGCTACGGCTGATTTTTATGGCGAGGTGAAAATGGAGTAAGTTTTCTCCATTTTCGCCACGTAAGGCCTTGCGCTGGATATTGGATACCAAATTGCGCGGTTTTATATGTTAGCCTATGGGAGTAAAATTTGCGGACGACGGGTGAAATATACGGGCGTAAGTTGTATACTATGCCGTATATGTGATACCAAACCAGCGCAAAATCTGACGTCGCCGGCTTTTGCGGGCGACGCTGCATATCAGATCGGGCCCTTGAGGTCTATGAATATGAGCTTATGTCCCCAGAAAGGAGCTTAATTAAAAATCTGCCATGCTTTTTTTTTTTTTTTTTTTTTTCTTCTTCTTCTCTTTTTCTGCACTCTTTTGTTTAGAAGTGATTTATTGCAAGGAATATTCTTGAGCTTGAAGAAATCTTATTTTATTGTTATTTAATGTTTAAAAAGTAAAAACCCCAACAATGTTGCCTGTATTGGACAGAAAGAAATATTGCCGCATTTTTGTTTCTATTTTTTGACCTGCATGGCATACAGATAGTATATTGATTATATTGTTGGATTTAAAGTAAACAAAAAAAAAAGAAAGAAGAAAAAAAAAAAAACACCCCACCTCCCATCCATTCCCTAGAACCATGAATAAGGGAACACATTTCTTAATATTAGATCTGAGAAATAATCAGTCTTATTAAATTGCTTTGTGAGATTAAATTGAGTATGGAGAGGGCGTGCCAAAATAAATTCCAGCCATTTATCAAAAAAAGCTTGGGTCTGTTTAGAAGACGATGTAGCAGTATTATATTGTTCAAAGATAATTTGGGAGTATATAGCTTGTTTAAAAGTGCCTATTGTGGGCGCAGTTTTTTTTCCAGTTCTGTAGTATTACAATTCGACCCAAAGTTATGGACAAATTAAATATTTTTCGTTTTTTTACACTAGGACGTGCGAATAAAAAGAATATATGGAAAGGATGTAAGCACATTCTTTCCTTGATTATCGATTTGAGCCAATAATTTACTTTAAACCAAAATTGTTTTATTTTAGGACAAAACCACAAACAATGAAGTAGGTCTGCAGATGTTGCACTGCATTTTACACAGTTACTTGTTCCATTGACCTGCCATTTAGACAATTTTTTGGGGATAATATAAGCATTGTGAATTAATTTTGCATGTGATTCTTTCCAGGAACAGGAAATAAGGGCGTCTTTGATCCATTTGGCACTCAAATGCATATGATCTAATGTAATATTATGTAAATGAGGTCTCCATTTTTTAAATAATGTCTCTAAGGTTAACTGACCTTGCTTGGCCATAAGTATTTTATAAAGCAGTGAAATAGAATGAATTTCAAATTTATATATATATTATTATAATCACCCAACTTCCCATGGGGTTATTTCAGTAATTGTACCTGCATATCCAGAGATAAAATGTTGAAGCTGTAGATAGGCGTAAAAGTCTTTTCTGGGAATTCTATACTGTTGTGAAAGGGATTAAAAGGTTCTAGTTCTATACGTATCCTCTAATCATTAACTAATATATGTTAGACCTTTTTTATCCCAAAATTATAATATCACGGAATCTATACCAGGTAAAAAAAAGGGGGTTGCCCCGTATAGGGAGAAAAGCAGAGAAATGAGGATTTATATTGAGCTCTAAGCATAATTTTTGCCAGGCAATTATAGTGTTATGAAAAATAAAAGAATTACGTATGCTTGGTGGAAGTTGTACAACAGGACAGTGTATAACCGCATTTTATGTAAATGGATGGATCATATTTTCTTCGATGTGTAGGTTTGTACGATAGTTCTTCCTAGTGATCCAATCAACTGTGAAGCGTGCTAAAATTGTAATATTATATAATTTTAGGTCTGGAAGGGCGAAGGGCGATAAGTATAATTTATTAATGGAAAGAGCATGTCTTTTCTTGTTCCAAATAAAGCTAGTGCAGATCTTGTAAAAAACTTTAAATCTGTATTTAAGATAAAAAAGCGGTAGGTTCTGAATAATATAAACTATTTGGGGGAAAAGAATAGTTTTTATCATCATTATCTTAGCCGATAAAGATATGGGAAATATAGACCATTTCTGCAATTTTCTGGAAGCATTTATAAAAAAAGGACCATAATTAATTTGATACCATTTATTTGGGTCTTTATGTAAATTGATCCCTAAATATTTTATATCTTCTACCTCCTTATACGGATGCCAGTTGAAGCTATTTTTTTTCTTATAGATCCATAAAATTTCAGATTTGTTTAAGTTAAGTTTATAACCTGAAAATGAACTAAAGAGGTCAAGATTGTCTAATGCAATAGGAATATTTTCCTTAGTATTTTTAAGGAAAAGAAGAAGATCGTCTGCATACAACGATAAAACTATATTGTGATTACCTAAATCTATTCCGTTTAACTCTGCTCTAAGTAAGATAGCTAGCGGTTCTATCGCCAGATTAAATAACAAAGGGGAGAGAGGACATCCTTGTCGTGTCCCTTTGTGTAGAGAGAACTTTGGGGTTAGACTACCGTTAACTAGCAAAGATGAGCTGGGATGATTGTATATAGATTTTATGAAAGAGACAACATTTCTTGAAAAAACAAAATTATTTAGAGAAGTATATAGATGGTCCCAAATTACTGAATCAAAGGCTTTCTCCGCATCTAGCGTTAATAGGGCAAAATCTTGATTTATATTACGTTTATGTGATCTATATCATAAGTCTTCTAGGAGGGTTGTTACCCTGCGAATATTTTTTATTGAAGATCTACCCTCCATGAAGCCTGTTTGGTCCTCATGAATGATCTGATCTAACTATGATTTAAGCCTGTTGGAAATAATGGATGCGAGCATTTTATAATCTGTATTTAGTAATGAGATGGGTCTATAGGAACTTCTAAAACATCCTTATTTTTCTTTAAAAGTAATGTAATTACAGAGGCAGAGAAGTATTTGGACATAGGATGTTTTTTTTGATAAAATAGCCATTAAAGAGCTTAGTTATGGTACCTGCAATTTGAGTTTTTAAGATCTTATAGATCTTATAAGGGTGGATACCATTCAGCCAATAAAATTGATTTTGTGCAAACAAGGCTTTTGTTTCGACAGCCTCTTTTATTGTCTGTTTTATATCTGGCCCCAATTGTTCTCAGCAGGAAAGATTACAGTAAAACTTAAAGGAACACTAAACCCAGTTTTTTTCTTTTGTGATTCAGATAGAGCATGCTATTTTAAGCAACTTTCTAATTTACTCCTATTATCAATTTTTCTTTGTTCTCTTGCTATCTTTATTTAAAAAGTAGGAATGTGATGCATAGGAGCTGGCCCGATTTTGGTTGAGAATCTGGGTTATGCTTGCTTATTGGCGGGTAAATATAAGCCTCCAATAAGCAAGCACTATCCATGGTGCTGAACTTAAATTGGGCTGGCTGCTAAGATTTACATTCCTACTTTTAAAATAAAGATAGCAAGAGAACAAAGAAAAATTGATAATAGGAGTAAATTGAAAAGTTGCTTAAAATTTCATGCTCTATCTGAATCATGAAAGAAAAAATGTGGGTTCAGTGTCCATTTAAGTTAAAACATGTGGTGTCCATTACTTTATAGAAACTAAGTGGTATTTAGAAAACCAACATTTTTCTGAGATAAATTATAGAGAATTATGAGAATATTTATCTTTATTTAGAGTTTACACACATAATCAGCTGAACCCACTTGCTCCAGGACTGTGTACGTTTCTACTGGAATACCAAAATGTCATACTATAAATAATGCTGTGTTTAAATTTGTAACCACGTTTAACACTTAATTCCTTAATGTGTGTGTATATGAACACAGACATAATGTAAACAGTGAATTTAGTTCATTTTTTTTTTTTAGACAGTTTTATGATTGTGGCTTATAGCCACTGGTGTGACCTTCACTTTAAATATAGTCTCCCTTTAAATGCGCAAAGTAAATGTAACTTATAAAATTATTACTTGTTACTATAAGCTGTTTATATAAATATATATAGTTATATCTCGTGAATTATGTATTTTATTTATTTGTTACTTAATTGGTACTAGTTTTTATTGATCGTTTATTAAATTCACACTTTTTATTCAGGCGCTTACAAATTATAACTGTACTATCACACAGCATCTCCCAGAGATCTACATAATAATAATAATTATTATTATACTGTTATTCCACGCCATTGGGAGGGAGTAGAACGCTCTATGATTTGTAGGTTTAGCTATCAATCATTTCATTAAGCTAATCCAGTGAATAAAACTAGTCTAAGCCCCGCCTCACCACTTCGGTCTAAAATGAATTGGCTACGTATTACGTTGGTTAGTAGCCTACTTTTATTTGATTGGCTGCAGTAAGGGACAATCAGGTGGTTCTCTCCCCCTTTCCTCTTTGTCCCTCAACGACGCAATGCTTCCTCTCATCGTTGGCTCTACCTGATTGTCTATAAGAGCACCATAGACCCACCCTGCCGTTTGCGTTGGTTAACACCTCGGATTTTCTGTGCTGTGATTGGAGTGTGCATAGTGTCAGTCACCCAGCCTTCCTCCCATTTTTGCCCAGTGTGCTTTGCGTGTCGCGGCCTTGTTCGCGCCTTTAGCCCGCGGAGCCGCTGCCGCCATGTCCGACTATCCCGGAGCGCAGACCGGGAACCGTAAGGACGCTTTTGCTGACGCCGTACAGAGGGCTCGACAGGTACGTGATGATAATTCGTTCTGGTGTCAATGGGAATTATGTGGAACAAGTGGAAATCTGGTGTTTGCGGGGGAGAGGCCAGAGTCCTTAAGTGGTCAATTGAAGGCTAATGCTATAGAACATAGTGAGGTTGTTTTTGGTGTCTTAGGCGTTTGCAGAGCAATGAGTTGGTAGGAAGGCAGTGTTAATACCGTTACACTTGAGGAGGCGCGGTCCCTGACCCGGCGTCCCGTTGCTGAGAGCGCTGTTGTACACAAATACGCACGGGTAGCTTTGTGTCATGCTTCTTGTTGCTGTGCATCTAGAGTCATTGCCTGCTGGTATGTAAGGTCCCATTGTTTCTTCGTGTGCTCCATTCTACCCTGTGTATCTGGTTTTGAGACTGCAGTTAAGTGTCAAATGGTTTGTCCCCACGTGTTGCACTAAGGACTCCCATCAGCAGCATTTAAAAAGAATCTCAAATCGGTAGCCACGCTGAGTTCAAAGAACCGCCCGATGAAAAAATAATTTTATATCAAATAATCCTAGTTGTATATATCATGCGGTAGCATGATAGCTCTTTGTAAACTAGCTCATTTTGGTAACACGGGAAGCAGAGGCGTTTTAATGCAGAGATGTTTAAATGCCTGGTGGTTCCAGGAAATGGAGAATGGAACCGAAATAGGTATACAAGAGGTGTGTGTGTGTGGGGGGGGGGGTGTTTGGTATATATTCACAGATCAATTAAACGCAAGGAACTAACATGCAGTTTCTCTCCCCCCTTCAGTTTCCAAGTGATTATAAAAAGATTTTGCTGAATATATAAATATAATTCCTGTGCATTTTATGCCTGTGCAAAAAATGCTTTAGGTGCTCTAATGTACATATCTTGCACCTGGCAGTATATAGCCACTGTGGCTCTTTGGATACTGGTCTGTAGAGAGCGTGCTGGCAGTATGTTTTTCTGTGCTCATATTTATACTGTAGGTACTTGCATAGATGTATGTGTAGCTTTTGATTCTTCAGCTAAACTTGTTTACCAAAGAGGGTTGCAATTGTAAAGCCCCCTAATATACAGCAGGTTAGGCTCCAAACCATCGATGTACTGAAAACTGCTGTAAAGCAGAGCTTGGCCCTTTGTTCACTTCAATATTTATTGAAAAGCCTAGTAATTTTGTTTTAAACTCTTATGTGAAAACTAGAGCTAGTGATGTGGGTAGCTAAACAAAGCAAATGTAATACAGTCCAATATGTAATTTTAAGAGTTGCAAACGTGCACGCCAGTGTTTAACCCCTGCTAATGGGTTAAGCACAATTGTGGACCTCACCTGAAGAGTATTGCCGGTCCCAAGCAGAATTGCAGCAGGTCCAATCAGCATGGCTAGTTGCACAACTCAGATGTGCAACTACCACTGCTGATTGGATCAGCTGTGAGTTTAGTTAGGGACCAGCAATTGTCTCAAGCTGCACTCCTGTGTTTTACCCCTTTTGCAAGGCTTAAACAAAGTGCAAGGTTGAGTCTTAAAATGTTAATGCTTGAACAAATTTTGGCCCTTCTGTAGGCCATTATTTTATCTATATATCATGACTTGCAATAAAAGTAATGAATTATAGTGCCCCTGTTTTTAATAGTATTTGATACTGGCCTTTAATTCATTAGTTTGCATTCACTTTAAAGAGGGTCTTTAAAACAAGTTGGTCTGGGGCGGTTACCTAGGCCTTTACTTGTTATAAGTGTGTTTAAAGGGACACTGAACCCAATTTTCTTTCATGACTCAGAGCATGACATTTTAATAAACTTTCTAATTAACTCCTATTAACAATTTGTCTTCGTTCTCTTGCTATCTTTATTTTAAAAGCAGGAATGTAAATCTTAGCAGCCAGCCCATTTTAGGTTCAGCACCATGGATAGCGCTTCCTTATTGGAGGCTTACATTTATCCACCAATAAGCAAGCATAACCCAGGTACTCAGCCAAAAATGGGCCTGCTCCTATGCATCAAATTCCTGCTTTTAAATAAAGATAGCAAGAGAATGAAGAAAAATGAAGAGCAGTTAGAGTATGCAATTTTAAGCAACTTTCTATCTAAATCATGACCCCAAAAAAATTGGGTTTAGTGTCCCTTTAAATGGATATTAAAGTCAGTTAAACTTGCACGATTCAGAGCATGTCATATTAACACTTGTTTGTTCTCATTTTTTCTGTGTTTTCTCTTGGTATCCGTTGAGAGAATATGTACATATCCTACACTACTGGGACCAACTGGCAATTGGAGATTTGTTTCTTGTGATTGACTCACTAGATGTGTTTAGGTCCCAGTGGTGCATTGCTGCTCCTTAAAAAGTGATAGTAAATACTAGTGTTTGTGAAACACTAAGATTTACCAATGCATCAAATAAAGGACTTTCAGTAATGAAGTATAATAAACTTAATGCCTTAAGTTCCTTTTTATTTGTCTGCTTCGTTTGCCGCGCTAAGAGCGACCTTAGGCGCTCAGCACGGAAAACGCTACAAGGAAAATTTCAGCATGATATATTTTATACTTCAGGACTGAAAGGCCCCATTATCTGATAAACCCTAGCGTTTCAGAAATGCTAGGATTTACTATCACTTTCTAGTTAAGTTTTGCTATGGAATCAACACTATCTGTTCTTAAAGAGGAGCACTTTCATTCATATTAAGACTCTTTATTATTAAAATTACTTTTTGAGAGAGATTTTCATTTTTTTTTGTACCGAACAGTATAAACAATTGACCTCTAACAGGGGCCCTTTCATTTACATTTTTTTTTTTTTTTTTAAAAAGACCCTTTTGTTTGTAAAATATTTACAGTCTTATGATAAACATCACAACATTTACTCCGCCTGCACCTCATACTTCATTTAGCTGAGCAATGACGAATCTGGCTTCTTCCAATCCTTGCATTCCCCCCATGGCTTGGGGCACGCAACAATTGGAAGAAGATGGATTTGTCATTTCAACAAGGTGCGGGTAGAAGAGCAGCGCAATGTTTACCATCACTATGGTAAATTTTTACGAATAAATGGTCTAAAAAGGTAATTTAAAGTGCAAATCTCTGACATCCCTTCCTATGCCAGAGTACGGGATTAAAGGGAAGGTCCATTTTGATAAATTAGTGCCCGGTTTTTAATAAACCTATTAAAAACAAGGGCACTTTAATTAATCAAAATTGACATTTCACTGTTTTCTTCAAAAACTTATCTTTTAATCCTGGCAGCCGCTCCAGCACTTCTCTGCCCGTCGCAAGCCGTCTTCGCCGGTCCAAAATGACTAATCGGCTTCCTCCAATCACAGCATTGCATCAGGCCAAGATTCCCCCGGGGGGAGCTGTTAGTGGAGGAAGCCTGATTCGTTATTTGACGTCTGCACAGGCTTCCGACTGCCCGGGAATTGCTGGAGCGGCATTCAGGATTAAAAGTTAAGTTTTTGAAGAAAACCGTGAAATGTCAATTTTGATGAATTAAAGTGCCCTTGTTTATAGGTTTATTAAAAACCGGACACTAACTTTATCAAAATGGACCGTCACTTTAAGGCTAAAGTTGAAGATACATAGTTGCACATGGCCTTTGTGCTGTGCATTATGCTATATCCCAATGAAATAGGTTATAACATATAGAGAGATAAAAGGAAACTTCAGAACCAATGAACATAGTCTAAGTACTACTTTTCTCACTTGTATTCTTTAAAGAACTGTATATATTCTTCCCATATTGACCCCACCCCCTTATCTTACCTTAAGTGGTAATTTGATAGAAATTTAAGACCAACATGCTAGTTATTTTGTTCTGCTGTCAATTGGAATTATGTGGAACAAGTGGAAATGTGTTTGGGGGGGTGGGACCGGAGTCCTAAACCGGTCAAATTACGGCTAGTGAGGTTATGTGGGGGCGTTAAGCATTTGCAGAGTAGTGAATTAATTACATTTTTTATTTTTAACCAGGTTTCCTTTTACTATGCTTAAGATGTGCCTAAAAATGGCAAAATAGTTTATGCACCTACTGTAATGTCACTTGGTTTGGGTATTTATAAAGGTATGAAATGTTATGGTCTGGGAACTTTTGTGTTGATGCTGTCTGTTTTTGCATGTTTTAATTATGAATTAAGTTTGAAATATCAAATCTTTCCATTACATGTACTGCCAATGTACCTACAATAGTGATCATCTTGAAATTTCTTCTGCTACAGATAGCGGCAAAAATTGGAGGTGAAACTACTGCTGGAGTTAATAACACCCCTGAGTTCAACTTCAGTGGCCAGAAGAGGCAACTTGAGGATGGAGGTAATATAAAGTGCTGTTAATTTAATTGTTAGACGCCTGAAACAAAATTGTTACCTATATTAACACTTAATATTTATAGATTAGCCAATAATTATATTTAAAATCCTGTTTAATGCAGGGATGTACCAAAATTATTTAAGAGCAGTTACTGTCATTTTGAAGCCGCAGCCTCTCATTTCTCCGGCTACTGGCTTTTAGAATAAGACCGATCAACACACACATGGCCCTCAAGCTTGATACCTGTCTCAACCTTGTGAAGGATCATAACTAAATATATTTATAAATTCTTCTGATACAGATGTGAACCTTTTTTTAAATATGCTTGCAATTGTTATTTCTTGGCTGAATATTAACACTTAAAGGGACACTGAACCCAATTTTTTTTTGCCGATTCGGATAGAGCATGCAATTTTAAGTAACTTTTTAATTTACTACTATTATCAAATTCTCTTAATTCGCTTGGTATCTTTATTTGAAATGCAAGAATGTAAGTTTAGATGCCGGCCCATTTTTGGTGAACACACTGTATTCTTGCTGATTGGTGGATAAATTCACCCACCAATAAAGTGCTTTCCATGGTTCTGAACCAAAAAATAGCTTAGATGCCTTTTTCAAATAAAGAAAGCAAGAGAACGAAGAAAAATTAATAGGAGTAAATTAAAAAGTTGCTTAAATTTGCATTCTCTATCTGAATCACGAAAGAAAAAAATTGGGTTCAGTGTCCCTTTAAAGTGCAATAAAACTTGTTGAGATCTGTTCATATCCAAAAAAAGCTAAGTAACAATTTGCATTAAAAAAAATTGTTTAAAAAAAGTATATTAAAATCTACCAAAATAAGCAAAATTACTTGCATAGCTATGCTGTCTGGAGTAGACTGATACTCCCCACCCCCTTATCAGTGTTTAGTATCAAACACAGGCTTTGTATTTCACAGCAGTCTATTTGCTTCTAGGCATGCTCCTGCAGATAATCACTTTGTACTTCTGCATTCTACCAAAGCAATGGTAGATATAGATACAGCCATAGAAAGAAATGTCAAGGGGGGAGTTAGGGCTGTACAATACTTAAAAGAAAGGGTTAATGGCGAAGCATTGCAGTATAAATTTGCAGGTAAAGTACATATTAATATATTTTGTCTCTATCCCAACTTGTTTTTTGTCCCTTTAATGGGACATACCCCCCAAAAAAGTGCATGAATCAGTGTTAATAAAAAAAATAAAAAATTACCAGTCACTTCATTCCTTGTATCCTTTGAAAGTCATTAATGTGTGACAGGAGCAATATATGGCAGCAATTTTAGAACTCATTTTGTTTGCAAGAACGGGTGTTAGAAATGTTTCCTGTCATGTATTTCTCCAGGAATGTACATGCTACTTAACTAGATATCTGTTCAACAAAGAATACATAAAGTACATTTGGGAATAGAAGTAAATTTTAAACTTTTTTTTTAAAATTGTATGATCGGTCTGAATTGTGAGGAAAAAAATGTTGGGTTACAAGTCCCTTTTTTTTTTAAAGTCAAAGCCAGCAATTAGTGACCTTATGTCTGCAAGATATTTAAATATTTATCAGCAGTTTGTCTGCATTGTTTTAACAGAAATAACTTACCTGGAGCATTTTTGTTGCAAATTTAAAACCTTGCAGAAATGCTTCTGATTCTCTTGGAATCATTTTAAAGTGGCAATGCACTACTATAAGCTAGCTGAACACAGATGAACTGACGACAAGAGGCCCGTATGTGCAGTCATCAGCTAGCGCCCAGTAATTAATGCATTGCTTCTCCTGAGCCTGCCTATTAAGCATTTTTCAACAAGATACCAAGAGAACAAATCAAATTAATAGAACTAAGTTGTAAGGTTTAAAGTGAAGGTCAATTTTGACCAGTTAGTGCCCGATTTTTAATAATCCTATTAAAAACATGGACACTAATTCATTAACATTTCACTAGTTTTTCTTAAAAAAACATATCTCTTAATCCTGACAGCTGCTCCAGCACTTCCTCCGCCCATCGCAAGCCATCTTCGTGGGTCCAAAATGACGAATCTGGCTTCCTCCAATCATGGCGTTGCATCAGGCCAATATTCCCCCGGGGGGGGAGCTGTGATTGGAGGAAACCGGATTATTCATTTCTGATGCCTGCAGAGGCTTCTGACGGCCATGGGAATCGCTGGAGCGGCTGCCAGAATGAAAACTAAGTTTTTGAAGAAAAGGAGTGAAATGTCAATTTTGATTAATTTAAAGTGCCCTTGTTTTTAATAGGATTATTAAAAACCGGGCACTAAATCATCAAAATTGACCTTAGCTTTAAAAGTCCATGCTCCGCCTGAATCCTGAAACTTGACCAATGACCATTTCTATAGGTTTCAATCCATTCAGAAAGAGCACTGATATGACCAATTTAAAGCAATCGTGAACCCAAATTTTATTCTTTCATGATTTAGATAGAGCATGAAACTTTCAAATTTACTCTTAACAATTTCTTTGTTCTCTTGGTATTTATTTGAAATAAACAGGAATGTAAGCTTAAGAGCTGCCCCATCTTTGGTTCAGCACCTGGGTAGTGCTTGCTTGATTGGTGGCTAAATGTAGCCACCAATAAGCAAGCACTATCCAGGGTTTTTAACCAAAAATGGGCCTGCTTGTAAACTTACATTCCTGCTCTTTCAAATAAAGAAAGTAAGAGAACAAAGATTTATAATGGGAGTAAATTAAAAAGCATGCAATTTTAATAAACTATCTGACTGAATCATGAAATTTGTGTTCATTATCACTTTAAATTACCACTAAATACAGTAGAAAGAAATAATTGACAAATACACAGACAATGCAATAGCACTTAGAGCCCAGAGCCAGAACCTTTCAAAACTTTTATGGATGTGAAACATTTTCTGCAGATAATTTTGAAATAAAATTTAATTTCAAACTAGGCATTGCAAATAAGCTGCAAAGAGATCTTAACTTTAAAATGGCCTGTGAGAAAATCCCTGAGAGCCAGTCAATAACAAATGCACTGCTATTTGCAGTGCTGCTCCATATTTGACTGTTCTCTTCAAAAAGCACTTTAATCTGGATGTACTGTTAAAGGGATACTAAAACCAACCTTTTTCTTTTGATTCAGATAGAGAATGCAATTTTAAGAATTAATGAATTTACATTTATATTTTGCGTTTTTGCACATGGTCAGCAGGGGCTAGGGCTGGAGCTGCTGTGCATATAAAGATCGCACAGTTTGATCAATGTATTTTGGGATTTATTTATTTTTAAATTGCATTCTTTTAGCGCAGCAGTCTGGTGCTCTACAAATAACTGATCATCTGTGTCATAACTTTAATTTTGAGTTTATTGGCCTTTTAACACCTTCAGTACTGTGAATTTTAGAAAAAATCTTGCTCCAGTATAGTATTTTTGCTATCCTTCCATTTAAACAGAAACTTGTGGTGGGGTACACTCACACACACACACTAACTAAATAAAGTCTATACACCCCTGTTAAAATGTCAAGTTTCTGTGATGCTAAAAAAAATGAGACAAAGATAAATAATTTCAGAACTTTTTCCACCTTTTTAATGTGACCTATAAACTGTACAACTTAATTGAAAAACAACAAATCTTTTAGGTAAAGGGAAATTATAAAAAAAAATATGGTTGCATAAGTATGAACACAGTTTTATAACAGGGATGTAGCTGTGTTCAGAATTAAGCAATCACATTCAAAGTCATGTTAAATGAGTCAGTATACAACTGTCATTTAAAATGCCTCTAATTAACCCCAAATTCAGTTCTAGTAGGTCTTTCCTGACATTGTTAGTCGCATCCAACAGCAAAAGCCATGGTCCACAGAGCGCTTCAAAGCATCAGAGGGATCTCATTGTTAAAAGGTATCAGTCAGGAGAAGGGTACAAAATAATTTCCAAGGCATTAGATATACCATGGAACACAGTGAAGATGGTCATCAAGTGGAGAAAATATGGTGCAACAGTGACATTACCAAGAACTGGATGTCCCTCCAAAATTGATAAGAAGAAAACTGGTCTGGAAGGCTGCCAAGAGGTCTACAGCACCATTAAAGGAGCTGCAGGAATATCTGGCAAGTACTGGCTGTGTGGTACATGTGACAACAATCGCCCATATTCTTCATATGTCTGGGCTATGGGGTAGAGTGGCAAGATGGAAGCCTTTTCTTACAAAAATCATCCAAGCCCAGCTAAATTTTGCAAAAACACATCTGAAGTTTCCCAAAAGCATGTTGCAAAAGGTGTTCTGGTCTGATGAAACCAAAGTTGAACTTTTTGGCCATAATTTCAAAAGATATGTTTGGCGCAAAAACACTGCATATCACCAAAAGAACACCATACCCACAGTGAAGCAGGGTGGTGTCAGCATCATGCTTTGGGGCTGTTTTTCTTCAGCTAAAAAACTGGGGCCTTGGTCAAGGTAGAGGGAATAATGAACAGTTCCAAATACCAGACAATATTGGCACAAAACCTTCAGGCTTCTGCTAGAAAGCTGAACATGAAGAGGAACTTTATCTTTCAGCATGACAACGACCCAAAGCATACATCCAAATCAACAAAGGAACGGCTTCACCAGAAGATTAAAGTTTTGGGATGGCCCAGCCAGAGCCCAGACCTGAATCAAATTCAAAATCTGTGGGGTGATCTGAAGAGGGCTGTGCACAGGAGATGCCCTCGCATTCTGACAGATTTAGAGTGTTTTTGCAAAGTAGAGTGGGCAAATCTTGCCAAGTCACGATGTGCCATGCTGAAAAACTCGTACCCAAAAAGACTGAGTGCTGTAATTAAATCAAAAGGTGCTTCAGTAAAGTATTAGTTTAAGGGTGTTCACATTTATGCAACCATATTTTAGGTTTTTATTTCCCTTTACCTAAAAGATTTCAGTTTGGTTTTCAATTGAGTTGTACAGTTTATAGGTCACATTAAAGGTTGAAAGAGTTCTGAAATGATTTATCTTTGTTGTTTTTTTTTTTTTTTACGTCACAGAAACCTGACATTTTAACAGGGGTGTGTAGACTTTTTATATCCAGTATGTGTGTACATACATACGTACATACATCCCAAGGTATTGATCTAGACACATTTTATTTCATGCAACCATACAAAAATAAGACAAATTCTGCTTTTCACAAACTTTGGGTTTCTCACTGAAATGTACATCCTGCTTGTGCAGTACTAAGAAGATGGTTATAAATGCTTCTCTGGGGTCCAATTTGTTCATAAATAACAGCTGTGCATGGCTTTGCCATTGCTTTTTGGTAATTAGAAGGCTGCTACTTGCAGCTGCGCACCACACTTCTGAAGTTCCTGGCAGTGAAGGGGCTGAAAAGGGTACCCTCAGTCTCCCTAATCCCTTCCAAATGGCTCTTCTCCCCCCCCAGTCACTCGCCTCACGGCAATCTTGCGTACCAGTGTTTTTGTTTTGTGGGGGTTTTTTTGTTTTCCTCTGCAGTGTAGTGATTCCGCCCACCTATCTGATCCCTCCTACTTGTGGCGGCTATTATAGATACTAGCAATAGTGGATTCCCCATTTTGCTATAGTTTAGCGTCCATACCTTAAAAAAAATAAAAAAAAAATTCTGTAGTGTAGGATCCCTCCCTGGGCCGCCCTCCCACCTGCACAGTTAGAGATGGTGTCACTAACAAACTGGCAATCTACCTTCATATTGTAACAAAACACTGTTCTTACTCCATTTCCATATAAGACAGGTGCCTGCAGCCCAAGAACAGCAAGCCTTGGTTGTCACTTGACAAGAGACTGCATGGGCTGTCTATAGGTCGGGGGTAGATTTGTATTCTTGTACAATGGGCTATGTAGATCTGCATCCAATTAGTGCAAAAATTTAAGGATATTATTAGAAATTAAACTAAATTTCAGCAGACAAGAAAACCCCACTATCTTTGTTACTGTCTTGCAGTAAACTTCTTTTCAAAATGCCGTGTAGCACACTGTCCATTCTAAAAATGACAAACCTTTTATAAAATCTGTAGTCATGTGACGTAATTTGTTTAAACCAGGCTAGTGTTTGCTTTGAGTATTTTATCACTAACCAGTATTAAACATTAAGCTTGTGATTGAGGAAAAATTTAAAATTCACACTCCCAGTTCATTTCTGTTAAATTAACATCTTTCTTGGTTGAAACTGACCTCCAGTGTTCCCTCCTGAAAAGCAGTGAAGTTTCAACCAGTCATACCAAGTTGAGTAGATTGACATTTTAAATTGAATGGTCTCTCTGAATCATGAAGATTTAGAATTCTTGCTTCCGTGTCTTTACTACACAAATTTTAGCTTAATTTTGTCTAAAATTAAGTTGGGTGGTCTGTAAAATTAGCCGGTTGGTGCACTCACTAAAAAGGCCCTGGGGAGAACACTGAAATATAAAACATGCAGTGTATGTCAATGCACCTGTCTGTCTTTCATTTAAGACATATGTTCTGATGCCTCTGTATTCAAATACCCTAACCTAATTGTGTTTTTTTTTTTTTTTTTTTTAAAAGACCAACCAGAATGCAAGAAACTGGCAACACAAAGTGAACGTAAGTAGCATTACGTTTGCTTTTTAAGTTGGTTGTAAAAAAACTTTTTATATTAATGGCAGAAAATTTAACACTTAAAGATGTTGAAGAAAAATTTAATTAGAGGCTGCTAAACCTCTAACAATTGTGTGTTTAGTACTAATGCTGGCTGGTTAGCAATTACCAGTGCTCTATTGGTAGAGAATCACACCTCATAATTAAGCATCTGTTTAGGACTGTAGCATATTTTTAGTTTGGCAAAGTGTGGGTATAATCTAAACAGAAGTGAGTACACCCCTGTGCAATATCACTTTATAGTTATTGAATTACTACTAAGTTAACCAATATGGTATCTATTATTGATGGCACTTAAAGTGTCAGTTAACCTAAAAAATGTTATATAATTCTGCACATAGTGCAGAATTATATAACATTGTTTTAGTGCTATAGTTATAAAAGCCTTTTTTCCCCTTGAATATTTTAAAAATATGCCGCTTTTACAGACCTGCTCTCTGCTGAGCGGGTCTGTGTTTTTTTGTTTTTGTTTTTTTTTTTACTCAGCGCATCGGGCCAGCTGTATAGTCACAGCCCGGCCCGACCGCGCCATAGCATTAAGTGCAGCTCGCTCCCGCTCTGTCTGACAGCAGGAGCGAGCTTCACTTAATGTTATGGCGCGGTCGGGCCTGGCTGTGACTATACAGCTGGCCCGATGTGCTGAGTTAAAAAAAACAGACCCGCTCAGCAGAGAGCGGGTCTGTAAAAGCGGCATATTTTTAAAATATTCAAGGGGGAAAAAAGGCTTTTATAACAATAGCACTAAAATGTTATATAATTCTGCACTATGTGCAGAATTATATCACATTATTTTTTAGGTTTACCGTCCCTTTAATCTACCTTGGCATGGAGAAAACCAGTTTTGCACAAAGTTCTGGAGACTTGGTTCTGAGACAATTTGTTTCAGTTGCTCTTTGCTGGTGGTATTGTGTTGCTCCACTTTTAATACCCCCATTTTATTCTATACATTTATAAACTTTCATGATTTTGTAGTGCTTTGGGTCGTTATCCTCCTGGAATATTTCTTTTGCCAAGGTTCTGGACGCTGTGAGTCATCGTCAGACAGTATTTTGGCATAGCCATAGTCCGTAAAACCTTTTGCACTCATGCAGCCCCGTATCCTCAAACTCCCACCTATGTGCTTCAATGTTGGGACTATGCATTCACTGTGGTAGTCCTGGCCAGGTTCACACCAAACTTTCTGGACCCAATTGAGACAAACAAGTTTAACTTGGTCTCAATCGACCAAAGAATGTGCTGCCAATATTCATAGGGCTTGTTTTCATGTGCTCCAGCAAAGTTTAATCTTGTAGTTTTGTGCCGAAGAACAATCATGGGTTTTTGTTTTTCATGTATGCTGTCCATAAGAAAATCCAATTTCCATTGTAAACACTTAAAGGGGCAGTAAACTTACAAACTAATGTTATATATGTCCAGGACATACTTGAAAACTAGAGAAATCTCAATGTATCCTTCCTGGTAAAATATTTTATAAATTAACATAGTGCAGAATTATGAGACAAGCTTACCCGGAAGCTTTATACACTAAATTATTGCATAGAAATTATATGTTAAAGCTCCTTTCACCAGAACACCGCTCTTTGCTCTACTGAGCGGGTCTGGTTTTTCCTCAGCACATCTGGCAACACTGTCTAGTCGGTGTGCCCGGTCGCGCCATTAAAATGAATGTAGCTTGCTCCTGCTACTAGACCAGAGTGGGAGCAAGCTACATTCACTTTAATGGCGCGACTGGGCACACTGACTAGACAGTGTTGCCTGATGCGCTGAGGAAAATCCAGACCCGCTCAGTAGAGCAAAGAGCGGTGTTCTGGTAAAAGCTTTTACATATAATTTCTTTGCAATTTAGTGTATAAAGTTGCTAGCAAACAGTTATATAATTCTGCATTATGTGCAGGATTATATAAGTTTGTCAGTTTACTGCCCCTTTAAGCCAAGTTTGAAGCACTTGACAGTCAGTTTTTCAGAGCTAGATTGTGCAACTAGCATACTCTCCTTGGCGTCATAGGAGGGTGACCACTGCAGCTGATTAGTGTTACTATTGCTTGTTTTATATCTCCTGATTACTGCTGTAACTGTTTCAACTGATACTTAGTCACTTATCTTTCTGCATCCTTTTCCATCTTTGAAGTCTCACATTCAGATTTTTCTATCTTTTCTCTGACAATTCTTTTCTGTGTAGCCATGACACAGCCCATAGGCCCAAAATTGAGTTCTTGTTTTCAGATTCATTTTAAAACAATGTTCATGCAATTAGGATAATTGGAAATCACAGGTGTAATCTATTTTGTTGCAATGAGTTTTTTACTTTCTATAGTCTTTTCTAAAGCAGGGCTCGACAAACCTGGGAGCCACTGGCTCCTAGAATCTTACTCCTGACTACTAACCTTTTTGGGTTATTCTCCATATATACAAATCACACTGTCTGGCTCCTAAAAATGTCTGGCTCCTAAATATTCTTACTGGCTTTTAAACATATTTGTCAGGCACTGTTCTAAAGTATTTGTTTTTGGTTGAATTAAGTGATAATGCACAGGAGTGTATTCACTTCTGTTGTATAATTGTCTATGTAATGCACGTACCCGCTTTTTACAATGTCTCTTAAAATGCATTGCTGTTTTATTTGTTAGCAAATTCTAGAGTATAATGTCCCTTTAACAACTTGCAAACATTTATTTGTTCCCAATGGTCCATCTTGCCTGCTAGTGTATTTGTAAACTACTGCTTTACCTTTTTATATTTTGTCATTTGAAATAGCTGCTTTTGCACATAGACCACCAACACTGAAAATATGAATAACAAGGTATTTTCTGAAGAAAAGCTATGTAAACAGAAGACAATAACGCTAATCTCCCAAGTGGCTGTCAGTAGATGGTGCCTCTTTTGCTGGGGGGGGGGGGGATAAAACTCCCAAAAATGATTTTTTTTTTTTTTTAATTTTTTTTTTTTTTTAATTTTTTTTTTTTTAACTTCAACCCCCCCAAGACTTACACTGTTGGAAAGGTAATGGTAGGTCTTGGGGGTCTGTAGCTGCTTGAGATACAGGCTTCTAAGCTGCATGCCCCCTGCTCCTATACTTAACATTAAGTATAAATAAAGTTGCGCGGTGACATCATGTTGTGCGTGACGACCCCATGCATAACGTGAAGCCCCTGCGATGCCTGTCACTATGCAGGTCCGATCGCCGGGGTAGGAGTGGGTGGCAGCCCCCAGATCTCCCTCAAGGTTGGAGAGTGCTAGTGATGGCTCTGAGCCGTCATTAGAACCAGTGGGAAACTGACGGCTCTGAGCCGTCATTAGCACTCAAAGGGTTAAGCAACTTTCTAATTTGCTCCTATTTTTCTTTCATTGTTAGTATTTTTATTTTGAAAAGCAGGAATGTAATCTTAGGAGCCGACCCATTTTTGGTTCCGCCCCTGGGTAGCGCTTGCTGATTGGTGGCTAAACTAGAAAGTTGCTTAAAATTGCATGCTCTCAGAAACATGAGAGGTTTTTCTAATGACAGTTAATACAGGAAATCCATTCATAACCTATGAGAAAAACTTCACCTGGCCACCAGGAGGAGGCAGAGACCTCCAAAAAAGCATTAAATATCCCTCTCAGTAGTTCTTTGCCTCGTTTCATGGAGTTAAGCAGAGGTGCTCTGTTGAAGATTCTAATTTTATTGTCCTGCATGAGAGGACAGTGGAGTTAAGCCATGTAATTCTCAGTGTTCTGGTGTATGTTGGCTTCTGGATGTCGCAGGGAAGTCCCCATACCACCTCCTGGTGTTACTATGGTATCTTCCCTTGTGGACAAATGGTGACTCCTTCAGGATAACAAATCAGGGTAAGTTCTGACTATTTTTATTTCTTCCCTAACGGATTGTTGCCTAACGAGACAGCCATTAATCTGCCTGAAAGATGCTTATAACTTCACAGGCATTGAGGTGGGATTAATCTACAGTCTTTATTCTGTCTACATTTAGAGTCAAGCCCTCAAGTTGAGGAGTTTTTTTTTTTTTTTTTTTTTTGATGGTGATATGCATTTATAGCTATGATACCGGGCCCTCTGACATTCAGACCCAGTGTTTGCTCTTACCTCATGAGGTGGTGACTGCATTGAAGAGGGTCAGTTTGCCTAAATGCGACTAGTATATCTTATATCTATGACCATGCAACTCTCCTACAGCGGAGTATTAGTCCAGAGGATTTTGTTTTAAGCATGGCCGATGTATGTTGGCGCACGCTGTTCGGGCAGTATTTTAGCACGCTTTAGGCCTGGTGACAGTGGATGGTTTAGTCTCGCACAGGCTTTTTTTTTTTTTTTTCTCTCTCTTTCTCCGTTTTCAGGTGGTGCAAACGGAGCATCACTTGTTTATTTCCGGTTAGTGATCCCTGGCTCAGATGTGAAGGTGGTGATACTCCTCAGACTGAGTTTTGGAGAGTGGGCTACATTGGATCTCAGTATGTTATGCCCTATTTATTAATGTTCTCTAGGTATTGTTACGGTCTTTCAATATTTATATAGTAATATTGACGTCCTTAGCAGGCTGCAGCCATTTATTAGCTGTTCTTCCGGTCTAGCCTTATTAGTGTGGTAGAGGGAAACATCGTAGACATGGGAGTTATGGATGTCTTATACACACATCTTTAGAGCCATTGTATAGTGATTACTTTTTTATTAAAGACCTTATGAGAATTAAGTTTCCTTCCTATTTGACGTGTTACTATTTGCACACTGCATTCTTAATTACATGTTGCCCTCTGTAGTGGGACATTGCTGAAAAGTTGATGTACTATAGTTGACTAGCAAAAGTACTTACACTCTTTTGCATATGGTGTAGTAAATTCTCCTAAGGGGTTACTCCAGTACCTTACACAAATCATATTCTCTCCTTTAAGGCTCTCTACAACATCAAAAAGTGCTTTGACTGAATTATTGCTGTGTAGGATTATTAGCCTGACTTATTCTTAAATATACTTATTTCTTGTTTAGGAAACAAACATATCTAGTGGTTACCATTGCTTAACCATCCTTTTTTTTTTTTTTGTAATTTTTTTTTTTTTTGTATAGAATATAAACATATCTGATAGTTTTAGCATTACGGTACTTAACTCTAGGTAATATGCTTATTTTCCATATAAGAAATAAGTAGGTTTACCACCTCGGCCATGTTTTCCTGGACACTTATGAGTTACACATGCTGCAGGTTTATCACAATACATGTTCCTCCCTGCTTACCCTTCAGCATGTGTAACTCATAAGTGTCCAGGAAAACATGGCCGAGGTGGCAACCCTAATATTACCAATTTACATTCTTATTATAGTAAATAAAACTTTAAGGGACATAATACTCATATGCTAAATCACTTGAAACTGATGCAGTATAACAGTAAAAAGCTGACAGGACAATATCACCTGAGCATCTCTATGTAAAAAAGGATTTTTTTACCTCACAATCTCCTCAGCTCAGCAGAGTAAGTTCTGTGTAAAAAGTTATACTTCACCTGCTCCCAGCTGCAGGTAAAAAAAATTAAAAATGAAGAAATGAACAGCAGCCAATCGGCATCAGCAGTGCTGAGGTCATGAACTCTTTTACTGTGATCTCATGAGATTTCATTGTAAACTTCCCTAATCTGAATAGGGAAATGAGTGCACAAGGCTCATCCTTTCAGCTGTCCCAGGACAGACATACTAATATGCTGCTTAGAAATCCTTTACAATGGGATGTGACTACTGAAGAACTTTTGAGGTAAAATATCTTTCTTTCTCCTGTTAAGTGTGGTCAGTCCACGGGTCATCATTACTTCTGGGATATTAACTCCTCCCCAACAGGAAGTGCAAGAGGATCACCCAGCAGAGCTGCTATATAGCTCCTCCCCTCTACGTCACACCCAGTCATTCTCTTGCACCCAACTAATAGATAGGATGTGTGAGAGGACTGTGGTGATTATACTTAGTTTTTTATACCTTCAATCAAAAGTTTGTTATTTTAAAACAGCACCGGAGTGTGTTGCTCCTTCTCAGGTAGAATTTGAAGAAGAATCTACCTGAGTTTTTTGTATGATTTTAACCGGCGTAGTTAAGATCATCTTGCTGTTCTCGGCCATCTGAGGAGTGAGGTAAACTTCAGATCAGGGGACAGCGGGCAGGTTAACCTGCAAAGAGGTATGTAGCAGCATATTTTCTGAGAATGGAATTGACTGAGAAAATACTGCCATACCGATATAATGTAAGCTCAGCCTTAAATGCAGTAGTAGCAACTGGTATCAGGCTGTCATGTATGTATATTTACACTTCAGGATTCTGGGGAATGGCACTTCACTGGGATAATACTGTATGCATAAGACTTTAGCCTAACTTGCAGTGGGAACGACTAGCAACAGGCTTCTAATGACATTTCATTTATTGATAAACGTTTTTGCTGGCATGTTAAATCGTTTAATTATCTGAGGTACTGGTTGAAAAATTGTTTGGGCACTTTTTTTTTCCACTTGGCGGTTGTTTTATTTAAGTTAAGACAGTTTACTGATCTCCCTCACTGTTGTGGGTGAGGGGGAGGGGCCTATTTTGGCGCTTTTGCTACGCATCAGAAAATTCAGTCACAAGTCTGTTTTCTTCCCTGCATGATCCAGCTCG
This sequence comes from Bombina bombina, assembly GCF_027579735.1. Taxonomy (NCBI): domain Eukaryota; kingdom Metazoa; phylum Chordata; class Amphibia; order Anura; family Bombinatoridae; genus Bombina; species Bombina bombina. The sequence goes on along the minus strand of NC_069504.1, from coordinate 840,178,152 downwards.
TCTCTACAGAGCTCAGGGGTCTTCAAAAGTTAGTTTGAGGGAGGTAATCACTCACAGCAGACCTGTGAGATTGTGCTGTGACTGTGATAAAAACGTTTATATTCTGTACATTTTTTCTGCTATTCAAGGGTTAGTTATCCATTGCTAATGGGGGCAATCCTTTGCTAAAATTGTGTTTTACCGGAAAGAATTTGATGTTATAGTTTCTCCAGTTTATTATTACTCAACTGTCATAACTTTTTTTTCTGTGCTTCTTAAAGGCACAGTATGTTTTTCATATTTGTAAATTGCTTTGAAAAGTATTTCCAAGTTGCTAGTTTAATTGCTAGTGTGTTAAACATGTCTGACTCAGAGGAATATCTCTGTGCTATATGTGCTAATGCCAAAGTGGAGCCCAATAGAAATTTGTGCACTAATTGCATTGATGCTACTTTAAATAAAAGTCAATCTGTACAAATTGAACATCATTCACCAAACAACGAGGGGAGAGTTATGCCGACTAACTCGCCTCACGTGTCAGTACCTGCATCTCCCGCTCGGGAGGTGCGTGATATTGTAGCGCCGAGTACATCAGGGCGGCCATTACAAATCACATTACAGGATATGGCTAATGTTATGACTGAAGTTTTGTCTAAATTACCAGAACTTAGAGGTAAGCGTGATCACTCTGGGGTGAGAACAGAGTGCGCTGTTAATAATAGGGCCATGTCTGATACTGCGTCACAGTATGCAGAACAGGACGGAGAGCTTCAATCTGCAGGTGACTGTTCTGATCCCAATAGAATGGATTCAGACATTTCTAATTTTAAGTTTAAACTCGAAAACCTCCGTGTACTGTTAGGGGAGGTATTAGCAGCTCTGAATGATTGTAACACCGTTGCAATCCCAGAGAAATTATGGAGGCTGGATAGATACTATGCGGTACCGGCGAGTACTGACGTATTTCCTATACCTAAGAGGCTTACAGAGATAATTACTAAGGAGTGGGATAGGCCCGGTGTACCCTTTCCCCCCCCCTCCTGTGTTTAGAAAAATGTTTCCACAGGACTTATGGCAGACGGTCCCTAAGGTGGAGGGAGTGGTTTCTACTCTGGCTAAGCGTACCACTATCCCGGTGGAGGATAGCTGTGCCTTTTCAGATCCAATGGATAAAAAATTAGAGGGTTACCTTAAAAAAATGTTTGTGCAACAAGGTTTTATATTGCAACCCCTTGCATGTATTGCGTTTGTCTCGGCTGCTTTTTGGTCCGAGTCCCTGGAAGAGACTCTTGACTCAATAACTATAGATGAGATTTCAAGCAAGCTTAAAACACTTAAGCTAGCTAATTCATTTGTTTCAGATGCCGTAGTACATGTAACAAAACTTACGGCTAAGAATTCCGGATTCGCCATTCAGGCACGCAGAGCACTGTGGCTAAAATCCTGGTCAGCTGACGTTGCTTCTAAATCTAAGTTACTTAACATACCTTTCAAAGTGCAGACCTTATTTGGTCCCGGTTTGAAAGAAATTATCGCTGACATTACAGGAGGTAAAGGCCATGCCCTGCCTCAAGACAGAGCCAAACCTAAGGCTAGACAGTCTAATTTTCGTTCCTTTCGTAATTTCAAGGCAGGAGCAGCATCAACTTCCTCTGTTCCAAAACAGGAAGGAGCTGTTGCTCGCTACAGACAAGGCTGGAGACCTAACCAGTCCTGGAACAAGGGCAAGCAGGCCAGAAAACCTGCTGCTGCCCCTAAGACAGCATGAATCAAGGGCCCCCGATCCGGGAACGGATCTAGTGGGGGGCAGACTTTCTCTCTTCGCCCAGGCTTGGGCAAGAGATGTCCAGGATCCCTGGGCGTTAGAGATCATATCTCAGGGATATCTTCTGGACTTCAAATCCTCTCCCCCAAAAGGGAGATTTCATCTGTCAAGGTTGTCAACAAACCAAATAAAGAAAGAGGCGTTCCTACGCTGTGTACAAGATCTTTTACTAATGGGAGTGATCCATCCGGTTCCGCGGTCGGAACATGGACAGGGGTTTTACTCAAATCTGTTTGTGGTTCCCAAAAAAGAGGGAACCTTCAGGCCGATCTTGGATTTAAAGATCCTAAACAAATTCCTAAGAGTTCCATCGTTCAAAATGGAAACTATTCGGACAATCCTACCCATGATCCAAAAGGGTCAGTACATGACCACAGTGGATTTAAAGGATGCTTACCTTCACATACCGATTCACAAAGATCATTACCGGTATCTAAGGTTTGCCTTCCTAGACAGGCATTACCAGTTTGTAGCTCTTCCATTCGGATTGGCTACGGCTCCAAGAATCTTCACAAAGGTTCTGGGTGCTCTTCTGGCGGTACTAAGACCGCGAGGAATTTTGGTAGCTCCGTACCTAGACGACATTCTGATACAAGCTTCAAGCTTTCAAACTGCCAAGTCTCATACAGAGTTAGTACTGGCATTTCTAAGGTCGCATGGATGGAAGGTGAACGAAAAGAAGAGTTCTCTCTTTCCACTCACAAGAGTTCCCTTCTTAGGGACTCTTATAGATTCTGTAGAAATGAAGATCTACCTGACAGAAGACAGGTTAACAAAGCTTCAAAATGCATGCCGTGTCCTCCATTCCATTCAACACCCGTCAGTAGCTCAATGCATGGAGTTGATCGGCTTAATGGTAGCGGCAATGGACATAGTACCCTTTGCACGCCTACATCTCAGACCGCTGCAATTGTGCATGCTAAGTCAGTGGAATGGGGATTACTCAGATTTGTCCCCTACTCTGAATCTGGATCAAGAGACCAGAAATTCTCTTCTATGGTGGCTTTCTCGGCCACATCTGTCCAGGGGGATGCCATTCAGCAGGCCAGATTGGACAATTGTAACAGACGCCAGCCTACTAGGTTGGGGCGCTGTCTGGAATTCTCTGAAGGCTCAGGGATCATGGACTCAGGAGGAGAGTCTCCTGCCAATAAACATTCTGGAATTGAGAGCAGTTCTCAATGCCCTTCTGGCTTGGCCCCAGTTAACAACTCGGGGGTTCATCAGGTTTCAGTCGGACAACATCACGACTGTAGCTTACATCAACCATCAAGGAGGAACAAGAAGCTCCCTAGCGATGATGGAAGTATCAAAGATAATTCGCTGGGCAGAGTCTCACTCTTGCCACCTGTCAGCAATCCACATCCCGGGAGTGGAGAACTGGGAGGCGGATTTCCTAAGTCGTCAGACTTTTCATCCGGGGGAGTGGGAACTTCATCCGGAGGTCTTTGCCCAAATACTTCGACGTTGGGGCAAACCAGAGATAGATCTCATGGCGTCTCGACAGAACGCCAAGCTTCCTTGTTACGTGTCCAGATCCAGGGATCCGGGAGCGGTCCTGATAGATGCCTTGACAGCACCTTGGACCTTCGGGATGGCTTATGTGTTTCCACCCTTCCCGATGCTTCCTCGGTTGATTGCCAGAATCAAACAGGAGAGAGCATCGGTGATTCTAATGGCGCCTGCGTGTCCACGCAGGACTTGGTATGCAGATCTAGTGGACATGTCATCCTGTTCACCTTGGTCTCTGCCTCTGAGACAGGACCTTCTGATCCAGGGTCCCTTCAAACATCAAAATCTAATTTCTCTGAAGCTGACTGCTTGGAAATTGAACGCTTGATTTTATCAAAACGTGGTTTTTCTGAGTCAGTAATTGATACCTTAATACAGGCTAGGAAGCCTGTTACCAGAAAGATTTACCATAAAATATGGCGTAAATACTTATATTGGTGCGAATCCAAGAGTTACTCATGGAGTAAGGTTAGGATTCCTAGGATATTGTCTTTTCTACAAGAAGGTTTAGAAAAGGGTTTATCTGCTAGTTCCTTAAAGGGACAGATTTCAGCTCTGTCCATTCTTTTACACAAACGTCTGTCAGAGGTTCCAGACGTTCAGACCTTTTGTCAGGCTTTGGTCAGGATTAAGCCTGTGTTTAAAACTGTTGCTCCACCATGGAGTTTGAACTTAGTTCTTAATGTTTTACAGGGTGTTCCGTTTGAACCCCTTCATTCCATTGATATCAAATTGTTATCTTGGAAAGTTCTGTATTTAATGGCTATTTCCTCGGCTCGAAGAGTCTCTGAGTTATCTGCCTTACATTGTGATTCTCCTTATCTGATTTTTCATTCAGACAAGGTAGTTCTGCGTACTAAACCTGGGTTCTTACCTAAGGTAGTCACTAACAGGAATATCAATCAAGAGATTGTTGTTCCATCTTTGTGTCCTAATCCTTCTTCGAAGAAGGAACGTCTTCTACACAATCTAGATGTAGTCCGTGCCCTGAAATTTTATCTACAGGCAACTAAGGATTTTCGACCGTCTTCCCTGTTTGTCGTTTATTCTTGTCAGAGGAGAGGTCAAAAAGCTTCTGCTACCTCTCTCTCTTTTTGGCTTCGTAGTATAATACGTTCAGCTTATGAGACTGCTGGACAGCAGCCTCCTGAAAGAATTACAGCTCATTCTACTAGAGCTGTGGCTTCCACTTGGGCCTTTAAGAATGAGGCTTCTGTTGAACAGATTTGCAAGGCTGCAACTTGGTCTTCTCTTCATACTTTTTACAAATTTGACAAATTTGACACTTTTGCTTCTTCGGAGGCTGTTTTTGGGAGAGAGGTTCTTCAGGCAGTGGTTCCTTCCGTATAAAGAGCCTGCCTGTCCCTCCCGTCATCCGTGTACTTTAGCTTTGGTATTGGTATCCCAGAAGTAATGATGACCCGTGGACTGACCACACTTAACAGGAGAAAACAAAATTTATGCTTACCTGATAAATTCCTTTCTCCTGTTGTGTGGTCAGTCCACGGCCCGCCCTGTTTTTATGGCAGGTCTAAATTTTTAAATTATACTCCAGTCACCACTGCACCCTTTGGCTTCTCCTTTCTCGTTGGTTCTCGGTCGAATGACTGGGTGTGACGTAGAGGGGAGGAGCTATATAGCAGCTCTGCTGGGTGATCCTCTTGCACTTCCTGTTGGGGAGGAGTTAATATCCCTGAAGTAATGATGACCCGTGGACTGACCACACTACAGGAGAAAGGAATTTATCAGGTAAGCATAAATTTTGTTTTTTTACATAGAGATGTTCAGGAGATTTTCTAGTCGGCTTTTTACAGCTATGCTGCATCACTTTCAAGTGTTTAAACATTTGGGTATTATGGCCCTTTAACTGGTATTTTATCAACATTGTCAATGTTTTTAATATACTTAAAGGGATACTGAACAAAATTTTTCTTTTTCTTTTGTGATTTAGATAGAGCATGCAATTTTCTAATTTACTGCTATTTTTTCATCTCTTGCTATCTTTATTTGAAAAAGGAGAAAGGTAAGTTCACAAGCCGGCTCATCCTTGGTTCAGCACCTGGGTAGCGCTTCCTGATTGACTAAATGCAATCAGCAACTGCTATCCAGTGTTCTAAACCAAAAATGGGCTGGCTTGTAAGATACCTAGAGAATGAAGAAAAATTGATAATAGAGCATGCAATTTTAAGCAACTTTCCAATTTACTCCTATCTGAATCGCAAAAGAAAAAAACTAGGTTCAGTAACAGCAGAAGCGTGTTCACGATGAGTGTTGTAACTGCGCATGCGCGATTCTTAGCACACCCATCTCCCTTCACCTAGAACAAGCGACCTTAAGCAGAACAAGTACGCATGCGCGAAACTAGAACACGTGTGTACTCTGAAGAAGAAATACTCTAGCACATGCGCAGTACACCGAGTTGGCGGATGATGTAAGGTCACGACCGCCTAAAAACGTGACTAAAAGTAAACTGGTTGATTGTGAAAATCGGGGGGGAGGGAATTGAAGTTACTGGAGTTGGAAGTAATATTGTAAAAAATGATGAATTAAAGTCCCATTCATTTACAAAGAATTGGATTCTGTATCAGCGTCAAGGTACCTTCACTAAGTGCTTTTTGTGAAACTATTTTCTTATCTGGTAGTTATCTGCAGTTCCAGTTCTCAATCTTTTATATCGGCAGTACTATTTTATTTCTTTGCAAATAACCATATCTTATCTTTGATAGTGCTTAGGCATTATCTCTGTTTCAGAAGGTTTGGACTCAGGCCATTCAGGAACAGAGTATTCTGGGCTGTATCTCGAGGATACAAAATAGTTTTCCGATCTTGTCCTCTATGGTGAAAGTTACTCCCTTCAAAGATTTTGGTGAATCTTGGATAGGGAACAGCTTTCCACTGCTGTGTAGATGATTGGTATCTAATGGGGGTTGTTGTCCCTGTACTCCTGGCAGGGAGGGGAGAAGGATTTTATTCAAACCTATTCATTGTTCCCATTTAAGAACTGAATTGCCTCAACAAATTAAAGTGAGTCAACCATACCGTTTTTGAAACGCTAGGGTTGACTGTTGAAACAAATAAAGGGCACTTACTGCATAAAGTATCTTATACTTCATGCATGAAAGTGCCTTTTCGTTTCAACCGTTGGTGGTACTTGGCTGCTACAGCAGCCCACAGCCAAAAAATATTTTGCTAGGTGACATTTTCACCTCTTAGAAAATAGCCGTGCGGTAGATCCGGCTCCTATTGGCGCCAAACCGGATTTACTGCATGGCTATTTTCTAAAAGGTGAAAACATCACCTTGGCTTTAAAAAAAAAAAGTATCTTGTACATAATGAATGAAAGTGCCCTTTATTTGTTTCAACAGTCAACCCTAGCGTTTCAGAAAACACTATGGTTGACTTTCACTTTAAGGTTTACCTTCCTTCAAATTGAGACAAGGTTCATTCTTAACCTCGTGCAGGAGCGTCAGTCATGAAGAATAACCTAGATCTGAAGAATGCATATCTTCACATTCCTATTCTACAAGATCATTCCAGTACCTACGTGTTTTTGCTTTTCTGGACAAGCATTACCGGTTCAGAGCTCGATTCCATTTGGTCTAGTTATGGCTCCCAGGATCTTTACATAAGTTCTAGGGGCCTTCCTTGCAGTAGTTGGATTGCTGTGGCGCCATACTTGGACAAAATCTTGGTTCAGGGCAATCTTTACATTTAGCAAATTCTGAGTGGTTACTTTGGTATCATTGGACGTATGGCTGGAACTTGAATCTAGGAAGAGCTCTAGTTTCCAAAACAAGAGTGTATGTCCTAGGGATCATCATATATTGTCAGATCAATGCAGGGAGAGGCTTCAGGCTATCTGCTGTTTTCTTTTAGCCACTTCTTGACCTTCGGTGGCTTAATGCATGGAGGAGGTCAGTCTTTTGGTAACTGCTTTGGATACCATTTCTCTTTGCTCACTTTCTGAGACCTCTTCAGTTATGTATACTCAATCAATGGAAAGGGTATCGCTTGTCCATTGACAAGAGTCTCTATCCTGGTGGCTGTTTAAGGAACTGTTTTTCTCCAGGGCATGTACTTTCTACATCCCCGGGGAGATCTTATAAACAGATGCAAGTTTGATGGGCTGTGGTGCTGTTCGGAGGTCTTTGGTAACTCAGGGGACCTGAGGCCTTTAGGAAGCGATCCTTTCAATAAACTTTCTGTAACTGTGGGCCATATTCAACGCTCTTCAGTTGTGGCCCTAGTTGCATAATATCACTTTGTTAGCCTGTCAAACTCCAGGGCGGAACTTTATTCTCTGGCGATCCAGGAAGTGTCTTGTATCCTTGAGTGGACAGACATGAATGCGAAATTTCAGCTATCCATATTCCAGGCATGGACAATTGGAAGCAGATTTTTGAGTCAGGCAGACTCTGCACTACAGGGTATGGTTGCTAAACCAGGAGGTGTTTTGTGAGATCACCCGCATCACTCATCACTTTTGTTCCAGAAGAGATTCCCTAAGACTGTGATTGATACTCTTGTTTAGACTAGAAAGTCCATTATCAGACTTATTTACCAAAAGGTGTGGAGGTCTTACCTGTCTTGGTGTGGGAACTGGGTTCCCTTGGCACAAGGTGAAGTCCTCAAGTATCCTTCAGTTTTTACAGGATAGTTTAGAGAAGGGCCTGTCAGCTAGTTAATTTCTGCTCTTTCTGTTTCGCTGCATGTGAAGTTTGCTTGTTTACCAAGCTATCACTAGAATCAGACCTGTTTTCAAACCTTTTGCTCCTCCATGAAGCCTTAATCTTTTTTTTTTCTTAGAGTTCAACAGGCTCAGTTTGAGCCTATGCATTCTATTGATAAGTTTCTAACTTGGAAAATGTTTATTCCTCTGCTAGTAGAGTATCTGAATTGTCTGCCCTCCAGTATCATCCGCTTTATCCGTTTCATTTGGGTAAGGCTGTACTGCAGACAAAGATGGATAATGCCTTTTTATATTCCCCAGCTCAACTCGCTCAATATTAATCAAGAGATTGTTGTATTTCGTGGATTCATTGCCATTAGAAAGAGAACCTAATTTTATGCTTACCCAATTAGAAAGAAAACAATTTTATACTTACCCAATTTATTTTCTTAGCAGTGAGTCCATTAACCTGCCCTAAAATGTAGTAGTGGCAGTCTTATGGCACTTCTGTACCCCTTTTACCTCCTACTTTTCCTTATACTCAGCTTGAACTACTGGGGGTAGGAGAAGTGGGAGGGGATACTTAATGCTTTGTTTGGGATGTCTTTGCCTCCTCCTTGTGGCCATGTGAATTATTTCCCATAGGTTATGAATGGATTTCCTGGACTCACTGCCAAGAAAGAAAATTCATCAGGTCAACATTGTTTTCATATGCCTTTAATCTGAAATATTTGGTTGTGACCAGCCATAATTAGCTTTTCAATTCATAACTGTTTAGACATAAATAACATTAGCTGGTCTGCTTTACCTGCAGGCTCATTGCATTTTTTTTGGGCATGTCCCTTAGAACAGGTGATGGTTTTGATGTGCAAAACCAGCTATAACAATTCAAAAAGAAACATGAAGGAACATATTTCCATACATTTAACACTCCAGTAGGTAGAACAATTATTTTATTACACCTTAAAGTGAATGTAAATTTTGATGCAAAAGTGCCCGGTTTTTAAATATTTGTTTAAAAACAGGGGCACTTTAATCAATTTACATTTCACTCGTCTTGTGAAATTACTTACCTTTTTAATCTTGACAGCAGCTGCATCGCTTCCTCCGCCCGTCGCAAAGCCTCTTTCTGGGTCTAAGATGAGGAATCCAGCTTCCTCAAATCACAGCGTTGAATCAGACTGGGGGGAAGAGGCTTGCGACTACCGGGGGAAGCTGGAGCGGCTGTCAAGATTAAAAAAGTTTTTTCACAAAGAGTGGAATGTAAATTTTGATGACTTAAAGTGCCTGGTTTTAAAAACCGGTCACTTTAACATCACAATTTACATTCACTTTAAGGGGTAACCAATGTTATTGTACAGTGTCCCTTTAGAATCTGACACATGATGTTAAAAGCAAATAGGCTTACCACATTTTGATAAATTATTCACCTTCTTTAGTAAGTTAATCTGACAATTTTTTGTTTTTTTTCTAGCAATTGCACCACCACTTGCCCCAGTTCATCCTCCTAGGTAAGATGTTATGCTGCTTGTGTACCACACCTGTAAATCTTTTATATAAAAAAAGCTCCAGTTTTATTTTGCAATCTCTTTATTTTGCAATCTCTTTATTTCCAGATCAACTTGTACAGAGGAGTACAGAGTGCCAGATGGGATGGTGGGACTCAGTAAGTATCCCCCCCCCCCCCCCTTCAGATTTTGTACACTTCTAAGAACAGCTAACAAAATGAGCGTCAACATAGCTACATCAGAATGCAAGATTTTTAAATACCATAATACTAAAGTTTGATTGGCCTTGCAGTACAGTCATTATTTGGCAGTAATGCTATGTAAAATTTCAGTTAATTCATAAATTGTCATTATTTTAGGATATTGCAGCCAGCCTTTTTGCACAGACTAGTAGACCCCATCCTTCATGTATACTAAAGTTGCCTTCAGCCTTTCGACAAAGCATTGCCTATCTACCTGATGTAAAAGTGATGTTGGTTGAAATGGGCTGTTTCTCAATCCCACTGCAAAGGTCTTGTTTTTTGTTTGTTTTTTGGTTTTTCCTTCTTGTAGTGTATGCTAGGAACCATATGGAAGCTGTTATTTGTAAATCATTTTTTTTCATATCTAACTTCTGTTCATGATCTTTAAAATTTAGATTATACTTGATCAGTAGAAATTGCTTAGAGAAAAGAGTCTTAGCCACAATATGAATTTCCTACATGGGGGGGAAATTAACTTAAAGGGACACTGAACCCAATTTTTTTTTTTCTTTCGTGATTCAGATAGAGCATGCAATTTTAAGCAACTTTCTAGTTTACTCCTGTTATCAACTTTTCTTTGTTCTTACTATTACTATCGTTATTTGAAAAAGGCATCTAAGCTTTTTTTTTTTTTGTTCAGACTCTGAATAGCACTTTTATTGGTGGATGAATTTATCCACCAATTCACAAGGACAGCCCAGGTTGTTCACCAAAAATGGGCTGGAATCTAAACTTACATTCATGCATTTTAAACAAATACCAAGAGAATGAAGAAAATTTGATAATAGGAGTAAATTAGCAAGTTGCTTAAAATGTCATGCTCTATCTGAATCACGAAAGAAAAAATTTGGTTAATATCCCTTAAGGGGATATTAAATGCTAAATGCATTTTATAAGCATAAATATTGAGGTTATTTCCTGTATACTCCTAGTCATGGGTGCTGCCATGTTGAAAGTTGGCTTTCATTGCTTTTCTGTGCTGATGGTTTAGCATATGTGTTGCAGCAACTCTCCTTAAGATACCTGCAGTGCAATTTAGGTTCCAAAATTGTTTTTAAAGGGACATTCTACACTAAATCTGTTTAAAAAAAAAAAAATGGATAATGCCTTTATATTCCTCAGGCTTAAATGTTATAAAGTATATTAATATAACCATGCTGGTTGTGCAAAGCTGTCTGCCTGTTTCTAAGCCACTATAGACAGCCTCTTATCACATACTTATTTTTTTTTTTTAAGCTTTTCACTACAGGAGACTTATGATTTTATTATCTATTGACATTCATTAAGTGCTGTGTTGTGCTAAATGTTAAAGGGACATTAAACTCTAAATAAATGCAACATATGATGCAGTCAAAGAAAAGATTAGTCTGAATTTTTTTTTACTATGTTGTAACTTAGGTTACTTTCTCTGCTGTGGCCAATTAGAGGCTGTGTGGAATAGAAGTGCTCTGAACTTCCATTTCTAACGGGAACTGAAAAGCTCACAATTTAAATATGGAATTATTGGGAAAGGGGACAAAATTAAGTATATTGCAGAGGTATGTGTGTGGGTTTTAATGTCCCTTTAAATGTGATCAGGGGGCTGTCAGATGCTTAGATACAAGGTAAATATAACTGGTTATGCAAAACGAGGTAATAAAGGGATTTATCTATCTTTTTAAAACAATAAAAATTATATTGTAGACTGTCTCTTTTTATGGTAATGTGTGCATGCTCATACCCCTTTCCAAAACTCATCCATGTATCTTGCTTTGCACCAAAGAATTCTATATAGAATTTCACAAAATAGGCTTAGCAATTCCTTTCCTGGCTCCTAAGTTTCATGGGTTTTCAGCTTCTTTTTTTTAAATAGAAATATCTATCTTTGTAACATTCAGTGCTTCTTTATGGATTTCCATGGGAATCTCAGCTCTTTGTAAATTAAGCATGAAGCACTGGTAATCTTTTGTGTTTGTTACCAAATAAAATAAACTTTATTTTCCCATGTTTCTTTCAGTTATTGGCCGTGGTGGGGAGCAAATAAACAAAATACAGCAGGATTCTGGTTGTAAAGTACAAATTTCCCCAGGTAAGAAATGTACTACTAAAATGAGTGAGTAATTGCACTAGACTTGAATGCTACAAAACACACTACACTGACTAGTACAAGTCTACTCTTTCCCATTTATACAGATATTGTGTAGTGTTTTTTGTGTATTTTTTTAAAAAATTTTTTTATTGTAAGTGAATTCAGTTAAAGGGATGTGATTTTTTTTTTTTTTTTTTGTGTAATTCAGAGCATACAATTTCCTTCTAATGGCACAGAGTAGCCACAAAGTCATTCAAAACATATGGGAAATTCTTCACCTGCCCACCAGGAGGAGGAAAAGTCAACCCAAACTGAGCATTAAATATTCCTCCCAGTGGTTCTTTGCCTCATTTTATGGAGGTTAGCATAGACATACTCTGCTAAATATGATTATGCTCTCAATTGGTAGTTTCCAGCAAGAGAGCACAGGGGAGTTGTTGTAAGCCATGTCATTCTTAGTGGAGTTCTGGTATGTGCTAGCTACTGGCTGTCGCAGGGAAGTTCCAATCCCTCCTCCAGCTTAACCATGCTATCCTCCTTTTTAGGCAAACTGTGTTGGATACACTGATTTTCCTTTGTTACAGGGCTCTCCAGAACAGAAGAGGGGTAAGTCCTATTTGCTCTACACCAGGGGTGTCCAAACTTTGCTCTCCAGAGGTTTTGGAACTACATTTCCCATGATGCTCAGCCAGCATTTTATCTAGCTGAGCATCATGAGAAATGTAGTTCCAAAACCTCTCGAGAGCAAAGTTTGGACACCCCTGCTCTACACTATACTATAATGGCTTGTTGCCTCAGGAGTTTTTATAATCGGATTGCCATTAAGCCAGTTTCTCTAACAATAGAACCAAGGGTCAGTATGGGGTTAGTTAAACTCATTAAGCACAATCTTATAGGCAATTCTGGACAATACAAGAGGCCTTTTACAACAGGTCTATTTCAGAGGAGAATTGGTAGGGCCATCTGCTCAAAAGTGGCACCAGGTCCTTCAACTGTACTTGCTGTTCGTACCTGGTGCGCGCCACTGTCAGATGACATTAAAGATGGTCTTACGACCCCAAAAGCCCTCGTTTGGTATTGGGCTCTTACAAAGAAACATTAATACGCACTGCAGACAAGCGATCAGTCTACGCATAAGGCCTGCTGCGGTGGTCGTGGTGACAACTCCTGCTGCAGGCAGTTTTGGCATAGTTTCCATCTTGCAGCTAGTGTGCCGCTTTGGAGCAGCAGCATGGTAGTCTCAGCCTGCCTCGGAGGTGAAGCACCTCTGATGGAGCATTTGAGTAAATATTTTTTTTTTTTTTTTCCGCCATCTGTTTACTACCCCCCCATTGTCAGTATGGAGGATTCTATGCTTGAACCTAGTCAAGCGGAGACATGTTCTAATCCTTTTAGTCTAATAAATTCATGCAATGCAAGTAACATACTGTGTGTTTCCCTCCTCAACTATGCAGCTTAAGCTTTACATCTGTTAAGCAGCCGCTTTCAGGAGGCCCTGGTATTGACGTATCCCTGCCATCCCTATTGATACTTAGATGTTCTGCGGACTCGCAGACCTCTGTGTGCCCAGATTAGCCAGTGATACAGCCACAAACTGGGACTATCTGCTCTACCATTTTTCTGTGACTACTCTTGTAAATTTGCCCGTGATTTTGCACCCCCGGTTAAAATCTGCTTTTTCTGCTGCCCTTAATGCAATCCCACTTGTAGGGAAAAGAATGGTTAAAGGGACACTGAAGCCAATTTTTTTTCTTTCATGATTCAGATATAGCATGCAACTTTCTAATTTACTCCTATTTTTTTTCTTTTGTCTTGCTATCTTTATTTGAAAAAGGCATCTAAGTTGTTTTTGTTTCAGTACCCTGGATAGCACTTGTTGATTGGGTGAATTTATAAATGATCTAGAGCTAAGGGATGCCCTGTAGGACATTTTTTACTCGTTTCGTCCGAACAAGACAGGAGTGCTATGTCTTCAATGCTCTCCTGTCATGGTTTCAAGTATGTTCCGTCCGTTATTAGTTTCCAATCGTACATCACATCCATGGATTTCACAGCTCTGGCGATGCAGGAGGTGTCTCGTAGTCTTCAATGGGCAGAGAAATACCAATGTCAGATATCGGCCATCTACATTCCATGTGGGGAGAACTGGGAAGCAGATTTTCTGAGCATGCAGACTCTTCACCCTGAGCAATGGTCCCTAAACCAGGAAGTTACGAGATCATGGGTAAGTGGGGGGGGTGTCTGGCATTGAGCTGGGACGCCATCAGATATTTCAAACAACTGAGATACGGGTCAAGATTGAGAGATCCTCAGGCGAAATTGGTGGATGGCTTGGCGGTGTCCTTGGCATTTTGATTCTGCTTCCTCGTGTGGTAGCTCGAATTACACAAGGGAATTTCAGCAATTCTATTGGCTTCTCCGTGGCCACGCAAGACTTGGTATACAGACCTAGTTAGAATGTCTGCTCCTCCGTGGCGGTTGCCTCAATGGCCAGTCTTTTGGCGGTGTCCTATCAATCTAGATTCTCTGAGGCTGACCATGAAAATTGAACAGATTTTGTTTGAGAGGATTCTCTGAGGGAGTGATTGATGCACTCATTCAGGTACCCAAGCCTGTTACTAGATGTATTTACCATTAGGTGTGGGGGGGGGGGCTTATCTCATGTGCAGCATGGGTTTCCTTGGCACAAGGACGATCCCACATTCTGCAGTTTTTGTTCAGGATGTTTTGCAGAAAGGCCTGTTGGACAGTCCTCTTAAAGGTCAGTTTTCTGCACTTTCTGTTTTGCATAAGAAGTTGGCTCTTGTCAGATGTTCAGTAGTTTTTTTTTTTTTTTTTTTTTTTTTTTCTCTTAAGTGTAGTCAGTCCACGGGTCATCCATTACTTATGGGATTATATCTCTTCCCCAACAGGAAGTTGCAAGAGGATCACCCAAGCAGAGGTGCTATATAGCTCCTCCCCTCACATGTCATATCCAGTCATTCTCTTGCAACCTAACTAAAGATAGGTCGTTGTGAGAGGTCTGTGGTGTTTATAAACTTAGTTTATTTCTTCAATCAAAAGTTTGTTATTTTAAATGGCACCGGAGTGTGCTGTTTGTTCTCAGGCAGCATTAGAAGAAGAATCTGCCTGCGTTTTCTATGATCTTAGCAGACGTAACTAAGATCCACTGGCTGTTCTCGCACATTCTGAGGAGTGAGGTAACTTCAGAAAAAGGGAATAGCATGCAGGGCCCCCTGCAAACGAGGTATGTGCAGTTAATTATTTTTCTAAGCAATGGAATTGACTGAGAAAATACTGCTGATACCAATGTAATGTAATTTCAGTCTTAAATGCAGTGGTAGCGACTGGTATTAGGCTGATGAGTGTGTGTACACTGAAGTATTTTTTTTGGGTTATGGAATTTGACTCAGAAAATACTGTAAATACTGAAGTAATGTATGAGCCTTAACTGCAGTAAAAGCGGCTGGTAGCAGGCTTATTAATAACACTTCATAACTTTTAAAATGTATGTTCAAAATGTTTACTGGCATGTTAATCGTTTTTTGTGAGGTACTTGGTGAAAACTTATTGGGGCATGATTTTTACCACATGGCTAACTTTTGTTTCTGCATAGAAACAGTTAACTGAGCTTCCCCACTGTTGTGATATGAGTGGGAGGGACCTATTAGCGCTTTTTTGCGCAGTAAAAATTCAGTCACAATCTTCCTACTTCATCCTCCATGATCCAGGACGTCTCTAGAGAGCTCAGGGGTCTTCAAAATTCATTTTGAGGGAGGTAATCAGTCACAGCAGACCTGCGACAGTGTATTTGACTGTGATAAAAACTTTAATTATTAAATTGTTATCCGTTTTTTGTGTATTAAGGGGTTAATCATCCATTTGCTGGTGGGTGCAATCCCAGTAATACATTTACTGTAAAAATTTGGTTGCTATAACTTAATTTGGTTCATTATTTCAACTGACAGTTTTTTTTGTGCTTCTTAAAGGCACAGTAGCGTTTTTTTATATTGCTTGTAAATTTATTTGAAAAGTATTTTCCAAGCTTGCTAGTCTCATTGCTAGTCTGTTTAAACATGTCTGACACAGATGAATCTGTTTGTTCACTATGTATGAAGGCCAATGTGGAACCCAACAGAAATATGTGTACCAATTGTATTGATGTTACTTTAAATAAAAGTCAGTCTTTACATGTAAAGAAATTATCACCAGACAACGAGGGGGAAGTTATGCCGACTAACTCTCCTCACGTGTCAGTACCTTCGCCTTCCGCTCAGGAGGTGTGTGATTTCGTGGCGCCAAGTACATCAGGGAGGCCCTTACAAATCACTTTGCAAGGCATGGCTACTGTTATGACAGAAGTATTATCTAAATTGCCAGAATTAAGAGGCAAGCGTGATAGCTCTGGGTTAAGGACAGATCGCGCTGATGTGAGCCATGTCCGATACTGCGTCACAATTTGCAGAACATGAAGACGGAGAGCTTCATTCTGTGGGTGACGGATCTGATCCAGGGAGACTGGATTCAGAGATTTCTAATTTTAAATTTAAGCTTGAGAACCTCCGCATATTGCTAGGGGAGGTATTAGCGGCTCTTAATGATTGTACCACGGTTGCAATTCCAGAAAAATTGTAGGTTGGATAGATACTATGCGGTACCGGTGTGTACTGACGTGTTTCCTATACCTAAAAGCCTTACAGAGATTATTAGCAAGGAGTGGGATAGACCCGGTGTGCCTTTTTCCCCTCCTCCCATATTTAGAAAAATGTTTCCTATAGACGCCACCACACGAGACTTATGGCAGACGGTCCCTAAGGTGGAGGGAGCAGTTTCTACTTTAGCTAAGCGTACCACTATTCCGGTGGAGGATAGTTGTGCCTTTTCAGATCCAATGGATAAAAAATTAGGTTACCTTAAGAAAATGTTTGTTCAACAAGGTTTTATCTTACAGCCCCTTGCATGCATTGCGCCTGTCACTGCTGCGGCGGCATTCTGGTTTGAGTCTCTGGAAGAGGCCATTCGCACAGCTCCATTGGATGAAATTATAAACAAGCTTAAAGCACTTAAGCTAGCTAATGCATTTGTTTCTGATGCCGTCTTACATTTAACCAAACTTACGGCTAAGAACTCCGGATTCGCCATCCAAGCGCGCAGAGCGCTATGGCTTAAATCCTGGTCAGCTGACGTGACTTCTAAATCTAAATTGCTTAATATTCCTTTCAAAGGGCAGACCTTATTCGGGCCCGGCTTGAAAGAAATTATCGATGACATTACGGGAGGTAAGGGCCATGCTCTGCCTCAGGACAGGGCCAAATCAAAGGCTAAACAGTCTAATTTTCGTGCCTTTCGTAACCTCAAGGCAGGAGCAGCATCAACTTCCTCCGCTCCAAAACAGGAAGGAGCTGTTGCTCGTTACAGACAAAGCTGGAAAACTAACCAGTCCCGGAACAAGGGCAAGCAGGCCAGAAAACCTGCTGCTGCCCCTAAGACAGCATGAAGAGAGGGCCCCCTATCCGGAAACGGATCTAGTGGGGGGCAGACTGTCTCTCTTCGTCCAGGCTTGGGCAAGAGATGTCCAGGATCCCTGGGCGTTGGAGATCATATCTCAGGGATATCTTCTGGACTTCAAAGCTTCTCCTCCGCAAGGGAGATTTCATCTTTCCAGGTTATCAGCAAACCAAATAAAGAAAGAGGCATTTCTACGCTGTGTACAAGACCTCTTACTAATGGGGGTGATCCACCCAGTTCCGCGGACGGAACACGGACAAGGATTCTATTCAAATCTGTTTGTGGTTCCCAAGAAAGAGGGAACCTTCAGACCAATCTTGGACTTAAAAATCCTAAACAAATTTCTAAGAGTTCCATCATTCAAAATGGAAACTATTCGGACCATCCTACCCATGATCCAAGAGGGTCAGTACATGACCACAGTGGACTTAAAGGATGCCTACCTTCACATACCGATGCACAAGGATCATTATCGGTACCTAAGGTTTGCCTTCCTAGAAAGGCATTACCAGTTTGTAGCTCTTCCCTTCGGGTTAGCTACGGCTCCAAGAATCTTTACAAAGGTTCTGGGCTCACTTCTGGCGGTACTAAGACCGCGAGGCATAGCGGTGGCTCCGTACCTAGACGACATTCTGATACAAGCGTCAAGTTTTCAAACTGCCAAGTCTCATACAGAGATAGTTCTGGCATTTCTGAGGTCGCATGGGTGGAAGGTGAACGTGGAAAAGAGTTCTCTATTACCACTCACAAGGGTTCCCTTCCTAGGGACTCTTATAGATTCTGTAGAGATGAAAATTTACCTGACGGAGGCCAGGTTATCAAAACTTCTAAATGCTTGCCGTGCCCTTCATTCCATTCCACACCCGTCAGTAGCTCGGTGCATGGAAGTAATCGGCTTAATGGTAGCGGCAATGGACATAGTACCATTTGCGCGCCTGCATCTCAGACCGCTGCAATTGTGCATGCTAAGTCAGTGGAATGGGGATTACTCAGATTTGTCCCCTCTACTAAATCTGGATCAAGAGACCAGAGATTCGCTGTTATGGTGGCTTTCTCTGCCCCACCTGTCCAAGGGGATGACCTTTCGCAGGCCAGATTGGATGATTGTAACAACAGACGCCAGCCTTCTAGGTTGGGGCGCAGTCTGGAATTCCCTGAAGGCTCAGGGATCATGGACAAAGGAGGAGAAACTCCTCCCAATAAATATTTTGGAGTTAAGAGCAATATTCAATGCTCTTCTGGCTTGGCCTCAGTTAGCAACTCTGGGGTTCATCAGATTTCAGTCGGACAACATCACGACTGTGGCTTACATCAATCATCAAGGAGGAACCAGGAGTTCCCTAGCGATGTTGGAAGTCTCAAAGATAATTCGCTGGGCAGAGTCTCACTCTTGCCACCTGTCAGCGATCCACATCCCAGGCGTGGAGAACTGGGAGGCGGATTTCCTAAGTCGCCAGACTTTTCATCCGGGGGAGTGGGAACTTCATCCGGAGGTCTTCGCTCAACTGATTCATTGTTGGGGCAAACCAGATCTGGATCTCATGGTGTCTCACCAGAATGCCAAGCTTCCTTGTTACGGATCCAGGACCAGGGACCCGGGAGCGGTGCTGATAGATGCTCTGACAGCCCCTTGGGTTTTAAACATGGCTTATGTGTTTCCACCATTTTTGATGCTTCCTCGACTGATTGCCAAGATCAAACAGGAGAGCATCGGTGATTCTGATAGCGCCTGCGTGGCCACGCAGGACCTGGTATGCAGACCTAGTGGACATGTCGTCCTGTCCACCATGGTCTCTGCCTCTGAGGCAGGACCTAATTCAGGGTCCTTTCAACCATCCAAATCTAATTTCTCTGAGGCTGACTGCATGGAGATTGAACGCTTGATTCTATCAAAGCGTGGCTTCTCGGAGTCGGTTATTGATACCTTAATACAGGCTAGGAAACCTGTTACCTGAAGAATTTACCATAAGATATGGCGTAAATATTTACATTGGTGCGAATCCAAGAGTTACTCATGGAGTAAGGTCAGGATTCCTAGGATATTGTCTTTTCTACAAGAGGGTTTAGAAAAGGGCTTATCCGCTAGTTCGTTAAAGGGACAGATTTCTGCTCTGTCCATTCTTCTACACAAGCGTCTGGCAGAAGTTCCAGGCATTTTGTCAGGCTTTGGTTAGGATTAAGCCTGTGTTTAAAACTGTTGCTCCCCCGTGGAGCTTAAACTTGGTTCTTAAAGTTCTTCAGGGAGTTCCGTTTGAACCCCTTCATTCCATTGATATCAAGCTGTTATCTTGGAAAGTTCTGTTTTTGATGGCTATTTCCTCGGCTCGAAGAGTTTCTGAGTTATCTGCCTTACATTGTGATTCTCCTTATCTGATCTTTCATTCAGACAAGGTAGTTCTGCGTACTAAACCTGGGTTTTTACCTAAGGTTGTTTCTAACAAGAATATCAATCAAGAGATTGTTGTTCCATCATGTCCTAATCCTCCAAAGAAGGAACGTCTTTTGCATAATTTAGACGTAGTCCGTGCTCTGAAGTTCTACTTGCAGGCAACTAAAGATTTTCGGCAAACTTCTTCTCTGTTTGTCGTTTACTCTGGACAGAGGAGAGGTCAAAAGGCTTCGGCTACCTCTCTCTCCTTTTGGCTTCGTAGCATAATACGTTTAGCCTATGAGACTGCTGGACAGCAGCCTCCTGAAAGGATTACAGCTCATTCTACTAGAGCTGTGGCTTCCACCTGGGCCTTTAAAAATGAGGCCTCTGTTGAACAGATTTGCAAGGCTGCGACTTGGTGTTCACTTCATACCTTTTCAAAATTTTACAAATTTGACACTTTTGCTTCTTCGGAGGCTATTTTTGGGAGAAAGGTACTTCAGGTAGTGGTTCCTTCAGTTTAAAGTTCCTGCCTTGTCCCTCCCTTCATCCGTGTACTTTAGCTTTGGTATTGGTATCCCATAAGTAATGGATGACCCGTGGACTGACTACACTTAACAAGAGAAAACATAATTCATGCTTACCTGATAAATGTATTTCTCTTGTAGTGTAGTCAGTCCACGGCCCGCCCCGGTTTTTTAAGGCAGTTCTAAATTTTAATTAAACTCCAGTCACCACTGCACCCTATGGTTTCTCCTTTCTCGTCTTGTTTCGGTCGAATGACATGTGAGGGGAGGAGCTATATAGCAGCTCTGCTTGGGTGATCCTCTTGCAACTTCCTGTTGGGGAAGAGATATAATCCCATAAGTAATGGATGACCCGTGGACTGACTACACTACCTGAGAAATAAATTTATCAGGTAAGCATAAATTATATATATATATATATATTTTTTTTTTTTCAAGCTTTTGCTTAAATCAGACCTGTTCTCACCTTTTTTGCTTCTTCATGGAGCCTTAACCTTGTTCCTAGGCTTCTTCAATAGGCTCCGTTTGAGCCTATGTATTCTGTTGATATTAAAGGACCACTCAATGCAGTAGAATTGTATAAATTAAAGGGACACTATACACTCATTTTGTTATAACGGCATGTCATAGACACTACTATAAAGAATAAGATGCACAGATACTGATATAAAAATCCAGTATAAAACTGTTTAAAAACTTACTTAGAAGCACTCAGTTTAGCTTTGTTGAAAAGGTAGCTGTAAAGCCCACTGCAAGTGGGAATAAGACCCTCCCCCTTCTTTTGCATATAAAAAGACCCTTTACACAAACGGGAGCAAGCTGGAGTAGGTAGCTGACGGTATTCTCATAAAACTTTTTGGTTCTGAGTCTGAAAATCAGAGCAATGTTATTTAAATAAAAAAAAAAAAAAACTTTATGGCTATATAAATAGATCATCTACAAAACATTTCTGCAAAGAAAAGATAAGGCAATAGAACTTACTCTTAATTTCAAATAAGCAGTAGATTTATTTTTTTTTTTATGACAAATGTATTTCTTCCATGGTCCAGCCCCCTGCATCATGATAGGCATTAGCCAACCACAGACTAGTATACGTATACCCTGTCAGCTTGTGCACATGCTCAGTAGGAGCTTGTTCCCCTAGAAAGTGAATATAAAGACTGCAAAATTTGATAAGAGATAAATTGGAAAGTGTCTTAAAAATGCATGTTCTATCTGAATCATAAGTTTATTTTGACTTGAGTGTCCCTTTAATTTATTAACTTGGAAGTGCTATTTCCCCTGCTTGTAGAGTTTCGAAATGTTCTGCCTTCCAGTGTGACCCACCTTATCTGGTGTTACTTTCAGATAAGGCTGTACTTCGGACAAGGACGTGGTTTTTAAAAATAGGTTGTTTCATCTCACTATCAAACTGTTGTCCCAATCCTCCTTCCTCAAAGGAGAGGTTATTGCATAACCTAGATGTTGTTGGTAGCATGAAGATAAAACTAACTCTAAGGAATTTTGTCTCATCTTCCTTTTTGTTTACTGGTAAGCACAAGGATCATACAGCCACAGCTGTTACCCTTCTGCCTAAAATGTCTTATTCACATGGCTTACATAGGAGATTCAGCGGCCTCCATCCCAGATTATGGCACATTCTACCATGCTGTCTACTTATTGGGCCTTCCTGAATAATGCTTCATTTGAACAGATTAACAAGGCTGATTCCTGGTGGTCTTTACATACTTTAACAAAATGTTATAGATCTGATGTTTTTGCCTTGGCCAATGGGTCTTTTGGGAGAAAAGTTCTTAACACAGTGGTGCCTAGTAATTAAGGACTATCTTCTCTACCGTTCCCTCCCTAAAATTTTTGTGCTCACTAGCATTTGTATTGGTTAACAATAGGTTATGAATACATTTTTGGACTCCTGCCATTAAAAAGAAAATAATTTGTTTTACCTAAAATAGTTTACTCCTTTACAGTGAGTCCACAAATCTGCCCTAAAATAGTGTAGTGGCGGCAGTGTTACGGCACCTCTTTTACCCCTTGTATGTGTCTGCTCATTTTCAGCTTGAACTACTGAGGGGGTAGGAGATGAGGGATATTTCAGTGTTCTGTTTGGGGTGGCTTTGCCTCCTTGTGGCCAGGTGAAGTATTTCCCATAGTTTATGAATGTTTTTGTGGTCTCACTGCCAATAAGAGAAATAATTGCAAGCAAGTAAAACGTCAAATTTGCTTTGTTCCCCCTTTTTTTTTTTTTTTTTTTTGAAGATACCTAGGTAGGCATCTAGCACTACATGGCAGTAAATAGTACTGCCATCTGATCTTGCAAATGGATAACATTCTTGTAAAACTGCTGCCATCTAGTGCTCCAGAAATGGACCGGCTCCTAAGCATATGCCCCTGCTTTTCAACAAGATACCAATAAAATTAAGAATTTCATAATAGATGAAAGTGAATTTGAAGACGTTTAACATTGCATGCTCTATTAGAAACATAAGATAAATTTGGATTTTGTATCCCTTTTTTAATGGGTTTGAATTAAAATTGCAATTGTGAGTGTTAACCTTCAGTACCTTTTAGATAGTGGAGGAATGCCAGAAAGGATTGTTTCTTTGACTGGATCACCCGATGCTGTGCAGTGAGTAAACCTCCTTTGTTCTTGATAAACCAAACTAGTTCTAGGAATTTTAATTATCATACTGATGTGATTCCACACTATTTTCTTAGGAAAGCAAAGATGATGTTAGATGACATTGTTTCTAGAGGGCGTGGGGGACCTCCTGGTCAGTTTCATGACAATTCAAATGGTCAGAATGGATCTTTACAAGAAATAATGATCCCAGCAGGCAAAGCTGGTTTAATTATTGGTAAAGGAGGAGAGACTATCAAACAGTTACAAGTAAGTTATTTTTCATTTTCTGTTCGATACATTTATAGTAATTTCAAGTTGATTTTATGGCAATGTGTGCTTCATTACATCTTCACCTTTTGTTTCAACATCAGGAACGAGCTGGTGTAAAAATGATCCTGATACAAGATGGCTCTCAGGGAGGGAACGTTGATAAGCCTCTACGTATTGTGGGGGAGCCTTTTAAAGTGCAGGTGGGTTGATTTGCTTGTCATGTCAAATCAATAGATTAGTCCTTTCTCTTAAAAATGACCTTTAGGAATGCACTTACCACCTAGCTCCACCACACCTCAAGCTTCAAAGCAAATGTGGAAAATATTCATACTGGTATTCTAATAATGGTAGTACTACTATTTCTTGTCAATCTTGTGTTTGTGTGGTTTTTTTTTTTTTGTTTTGCAAAAGTATTCACTTAAGAACACTATTTACAGTGTAAAATTGTTATGTTAAGTATGATGGTTATGAATTTCTGCAGGTTCACTTTAAAGGTGTGTGTTAGTTAAGAGGAATCACTTGAGCTGAATATCAAATGTTCTTAATCATCCTTTTTTCACAATAGCAAGCCTGTGAGATGGTGATGGATCTCCTCAGAGAGCGAGACCAGGGAAGTTTTGGAGAGAGAAATGATTATGGCATGAGAGGAGGCGGTGGAGGAGGTGGCGGTGAAAGAGGTGGTGGTGGCGGTGAAAGAGGAGGAGGCGGTGGTGGTGGAGGCGGAGGAATAGACGTAAGTGACTGGACTGTTTGTTTGAAGATGGGGTCAACTTTGGTAAATGCATTCTTTAAGGTTTAGAGATCTCTCTCTTGAAGGTCCCAGTCCCACGACATTCAGTTGGGGTAGTAATTGGACGAAATGGGGAAATGATAAAGAAGATTCAAAGTGATGCAGGTGTCAGGATACAGTTTAAACAAGGTGAGCATTTGGGCAAAGTGATTGTATTTTTGAATGCTTGTCCTACTTAATTACTTGTTTCTTTCCAAGGGCAGGGAGAGTCCACTAATTCATTACGGTTGGGAGTCTATTTAAATAATCAGTGGGTTATCTACTTTCTGTGGAGGCTAATACTTATCCTAGTTTACAATCAAATGCTTATTCTGTGAAGAAATTTGTTTAATTGTAAAAAAGGAGTATTCGCCGCCACAGAAAATGCAAATTCGTCCTCATCGCTTGACTAGGATAAATATCAGCCCAGCAAAGAGAATCCTCATCCAGTATCAAGGAGATAACCCACTGATTTAGTCTCCCAACTGTAATTCATTTGTGGACTCTCCCTGCTTGGAAAGTAAATTATCAAGTGCACATAAATTGTTTTTTTCTTATGACACTGAGTCCACAGATCATCTAATTACTTTTGGGAATATCACTCCTGGCCAGCAGGAGGGGGCAAAGAGCACCATAGCAACGCTGTTAAATATCACCACCCTTCCCTCCAACCCCAGTCATTCTCTTTTCCTACGTTAAGAGCATGGAGGTGGAAAAGTTTAGGTGTCTAGAAGATTCTTCAAGATTTTTATTTTTTTCAGCAGTGCAAGTTTGTTCTGCTTTCTCCTGGGGGTGTAGCCGTAGTCCATGTCAGTCTCTTCTGTAGAGCAGTGGTGGCTTTTAAGGAATTGGGAACTTGTGGGGTATAACATTGTGTCCCAGGGATACAAACAAACCTTTTCCTCCCAGGGGCAGGTTTCTGATCTCAAGATTATCTGTAGACCAGATACACTGTGTTCGGGACCTTTCTGACCTGGGAGTGATAGTTCCTGTTCCAATGCAGGAACAGGGTCTGGGATTTTTCTCCAATCTGTTAGTGGTTGGTTCCAAAAAAAAACTTTTAGATCTTAAGTCTAAACAAGCTCCTCAGAGTACCGTCCTTCAAGATGGAAACTATTTGTTCCATTCTTCCCTTGGTTAAAGAGGGTCAACTCATGACAGTAGTTTTTAAGTCGCGTACCTATTAACAGGGATCACAAGTTTGAGGTTCGCATTTCTAGACGGACACTTCCAGTTTGTGGCTCTTCCATTTGGCCTTGCCACAGCTCCCAGATTTTTTTTCCAAAGGTCCTGGGATCCCTGTTGGTGGCGGTCCGGTTGCGGGGTATTGCTTATCTGGACGAAATTCTGGTCCAGGCGCCATTCTTTCAACAAGCCAACTCCCACACAGATGTTATCCTTTCTGCATTCCCACAGATGGAAGGTGAATTTGGAAAAGAGTTCCTTAATTCCAGCCACAAGGGTAGTGTTCTTGGGAACCATAATAGATTCCCTATCAATGAAAATATTTCTGACAGAGGTCAGGAAATCAAATATCTTCGACTCTTGTCTAGCCCTTCAGTTCTCTCCTCGGCCGTTAGTGGCTCGATGTATGCAGGTGATAGGCAATGGTACGGGGATTTTGTGGATCTGTCTCTGCGATTACATCTGGATCAGACAAGAGATTCTCTTCCATGGTGGTTATCTCAGGAACATCTATCCCAAGGAACCTGTTTTCACAGACCCACCTGACAACTGATGCCAGCCTGCTGGGATGAGGAGCAGTCTAGGGCTCACTAAAGGCTCAGGGGACATGGACTCGGGAGGAGTCTGTTCTCCCCATAAACATTCTAGAGCGGAGGGCAATCTTCAATGCTCTTCTAGCCTCCGTTTGCTTCAGCCTGATTTATCAGGTTCCAGTTGGACAACATAACTTCACTGGCTTACATCAATCATCAGGGAGGAACTCTGAGTTCCTTGGCCATGACAGAGGTAGCCAAGATTATTCAGTTGGCAGAGACCCACAACAGCTGTCTTATCTGCGATCCACATGTCAGGAGTGGACAATTGGAAGCGGTTTTTGTGAGCAGACAATTTTCACCTGGGGCAGTGGGAACTCCATCCTGATTGATTCTCGAATGGGACAGCCGGAGCTGGATCTCATGGCATCTCGACAGAATGCCAAGCTCCCGGAGTACGGGACTGATGTTCTGGCGGTCCCTTGGAATTTCAGTCTACCATACCTATTTCTGCCGTTCACTCTCCTTCCTCGGTCATTGCTCGAATAAAACGGCAAAGGGAGTCGGTGATCCTCATTGCACTGGCATGGCCTCGCAGGATATAGTATGCAGACCTAGCGGAGATGTCATCCTTCCCACCTTGAAGACTCCCTCTGAGGAAGGACTTTCTACTTCAGGGGCCCTTCCTTCATCCAAATCTCGTTTCTCTGAAGCAGACTGCTTGGAGATTCATCGCTTAATCTTATCTAAGCAGGGATTTTCGGAGTCAGTCATTGAGACCATGATTCAGGCTCGTAAGCCTGTTACCAGGAAGATTTACTACAAGATATGGCGTAAATATTTGTATTAGTGTGAATCCAGAGGCTGCTCTTGGAGTAGAGTTCGGATTCCTAGAATTCTGTCCTTTCTCCAAGAGGGTTTGGAGAAGGGGTTTATCAGCAAGTTCCTTGAAAGGTCAAATCTGCCTTGTCTAGTTTGTTACATAAACGTCTGGCGGCTGCACCAGACGTGCAATCGTTCTCAGGTCTTGGTCAGAATCAGGCCTGTGTTCAAACCTGTTACTCCTCCCTGGAGTCTTAACCTTGTTAAAGTTCTTCAGCAGGCTCCGTTTGAGCCTATGCATTCCTTAGATATTAAGTTATCTTGGAAGGTTTTGTTTCTTGTTTCGTCTGCTCGTAGAGTCTCAGAGCTCTCGGCATTGCAGTATGAATCTCCTTACCTTATTTTTTCATTCAGATAAGGTAGTTTTGTGTACTAAGGTGGTGTCGGATAGGAACATTAATCGGGAAATTGCTGTTCCTAACCTATCTGTTCATAAGGAACATCTGCTGCTCAACCTAGTCGTGGTGCGTGCATTGAAATTCTATCTACAGGCGACTAAGGATTTTCGCTAGTCTTCTGCGCTTTGTGGTTTTCTTTGGGAAACGTAAGGGGCAGAAAGCTACGGCTACTTTGTGGCTGAAGAGTATCATTCGCTTGGCCTATGAAACTGCTGGACAGCAGCCTTCTGAGAGGGTCACGGCTCATTCTACGAGGGCTGTTTCCTCTTCCTGGTCATTCAAAAATGAAGCTTCTGTGGCACAGATTTGCAAGGCTGCAACTTGGTCCTCTCCACACTTTTTCAAAATTCTATAAATTTCATACTTTTGCCTCGGCTGAGGCTTCTTTTGGGAGAAAGGTTCAAGCAGTGGTGCCTGCTGTTTAGGTTCCCTTTCTTGTCACTCCCTTATCTGTGTCCTCTAGCTTGGGTATTGATTCCCAATAGTAATTATAGATGATCTGTGTCATTAGAAAACACAATTTATGCTAAATAAAAAAAATATTGACACAGTGAGTCCACGGCCGCCCTTTTTATTTAGACAGGCTTTTGTCGTGTTCTAAACCTCGGGCACCTCTGCACCTTGTTGCTTCCTTTCTCTCCTTTTACTTCAGTTGAATGACTGACTGGTGTTGGAGGGAAGGGAGGTGGTAATTAACAGCTTTGCTGTGGTGCTCTTTGCTGCATCCTGCTGGCCAGGAGTGATATTCCCAATATTAATTATAGATCTGTGGACTCGCCGTGTCAAAGAAATAAATTTATCAGGTAAGCATAAATGTCTTTGTTAAATAGTTTTTTAAGTAAATTTAAGCATAATCTTTCATATAGTGTTAAGTTTCTCCATTCAACTTAAGTTTTTCCCCCTTTCAGATGATGGGACAGGGCCTGACAAAATTGCTCATATAATGGGATCGCCAGACAGGTGTGACCATGCAGCACGTATAATAAGTGAACTTTTACAGAGTTTGCGGGTAAGTGTTTTTTTTTGTTTAGTTTTTTTTTGTTTTTTTTTTGTTCTAGAATTATACAAGTCCCTGTTTGAGTCAGTGGATCTAAAGGCCTATACATGAGTGCTACAAAGTTAACGATTTTATTCTCCCTCAATAGCAGGGTGGTCCGCCTGGACCTCCTGGCCCTGGCATGCCACCAGGAGGCAGAGGAAGGGGACGAGGGCAAGGACCATGGGGCCCACCTGGTGGTGAAATGACCTTCTCTATCCCTACTCACAAATGTGGCCTAGTGATTGGGAGAGGTGAGTATTAGCCTTGGTCTCATCTTCGTTGAAAAGATCCTTTCACAAAGGAGTTTATCAAGACAACTTCAGTACCTGCTTTTTGTACAAGCTTTATTTCTCTTTTAAGGTGTATCCAGTCCACGGATCATCCATTACTTGTGGGATATTCTCATTCCCAACAGGAAGTTGCAAGAGGACACCCACAGCAGAGCTGTAATATAGCTCCTCCCCTAACTGTCATAGCCAGTCATTCTCTTGCAACTCTCAACAAGCAAGGACGTTGTAGGAGAGAGTGGTTAAATATAGCTAGTTTATTTTCTTCAATCAAAAGTTTGTTATTTTTAAATGGTACCGGAGTTGTGCTATTTTATCTCAGGCAGTAAATAGAAGAAGAATCTGCCTGAGTTTTCTGATCTTAGCAGGTTGTAACTAAGATCCATTGCTGTTCTCACATATGTCTGAGGGGATTACACAGATGAGGTAACTTCAGCGAGAGAATGGCGTGCAGTTATAATTTTTTCTAGAGATGGAAAACACTAGAAAATGCTGCTGATACCGGATAAGTTAAGCCTGAATACAGTTATTTAATAACGACTGGTATCATGCTTACTCCCAGGGGTAATACCCTTATGATATTGCAATATAAAATGTTTGCTGGCATGTTTAATCGTTTTTATATATGCTTTGGTGATAAAACTTTATTGGGGCCTAGTTTTTTCCACATGGCTGGCTTAAATTTTGACTAGAAACAGTAGTATAAAAGTTACAGTTGGTGCAGTTAAAATTACAAACTGACATCCAGCTTCCCTCAAAGGCCCTCTGAATGTTATAGGACATCTCTAAAGGGCCCAAAGGCTTTCCAAAGTCGTTTATTGGGGAAGGTAGGGCCACAGCTTGCTGTGGCAGTTGGTTGTGACTGTTAAAAAAACGTCTTTTTCGTTTTTTTGATCCGTTTTTTGAACTAAGGGGTTAATCATCCATTTGCAAGTGGGTGCAATGCTCTGTTAGCCTATTATACACACTGTAAAAATTTCGTTTGATTTACTGCCTTTTTTCACTGTTTTTCAAATTCTGACAATTTGTTTCTCTTAAAGGCACAGTACCGTTTTTTTATATTTGCTTGTTAACTTGATTTAAAGTGTTTTCCAAGCTTGCTAGTCTCATTGCTAGTCTGTATAAACATGTCTGACATAGAAGAAACTCCTTGTTTATTATGTTTAAAAGCCATTGTGGAACCCCCTCTTAGAATGTGTACCAAATGTACTGATTTCATTTTATGCAATAAAGATCATTTTCTGTCTTTAAAAAATGTATCACCAGAGGAATCTGACGAGGGGGAAATTATGCCGACTAACTTTCCCCACGTGTCAGACCCTTTGACTCCCGCTTAAGGGACTCGCGCTCAAATGGCGCCAAGTACATCTAGGGCGCCCATAGCGTTTACTTTACAAGACATGGCGGCAGTCATGGATAATACACTGTCAGCGGTATTAGCCAGACTACCTGAACTTAGAGGTAAGTGAGATAGCTCTGGGGTGAGACAAAATGCAGAGCATACTGACGCTTTAAGAACCATGTCTGATACTGCCTCACAATATGCAGAAGCTGAGGAAAGAGCTTTAGTCAGTGGGTGATGTTAATGACTCAGGAAAGATACCCGATTCTAATATTTCTACATTTAAATTTAAGCTTGAACACCTCCGCGTGTTGCTTAGGGAGGTTTTAGCTGCTCTGAATGACTGATACCATTGCAGTGCCAGAGAAATTGTGTAGACTGGATAAATACTTTGCAGTGTCGGTGTGTACTGATGTTTTTCCAAATACCTAAAAGGTTTACAGAAATTAAGGAATGGGATAGACCAGGTGTGCCGTTCTCTTCCCCTCCTATTTTTAGAAAAATGTTTCCAATAGACGCCACCACACGGGACTTATGGCAGACAGTCCCTAAGGGGGAGGGAGCAGTTTCTACTCTAGTAAAGAGTACTACTATCCCTGTCGAGGACAGTTGTGCTTTTTTTTTTTTTTTAGATCCAATGGATAAAAAATTAAAGGTTACCTTAAGAAAATATTTATTCAACAAGGTTTTATCCTACAGCCCCTTGCATGCATTGCCCCTGTCACTGCTGCTGCGGCGTACTGGTTTGAGTCTCTGGAAGAGGCTTTCCAGGTAGCGACTCCATTGGATGACATACTTGGCAAACTTAGAGCACTTAAGCTAGCCAATTCTTTTATTCTGATGCCATTGTTCATTTGACTAAACTAACAGCTAAGAATTCTGGTTTTGCTATACAGGCTTGCAGAGCGCTATGGCTCAGATCATGGTCAGCTGACGTGACTTCAAAATCTAAGCTACTTAACATTCCCTTCAAGGGGCAGACCCTATTCGGGCCTGGTTTGAAGGAGATTATTGCTAATATCACTGGAGGAAAAGGTCATGCCCTTCCTCAGGACAGGTCCAAATCTAGGGCCAAACAGTAATTTTCGTGCCTTTCGAAACTTCAAGGCAGGTGTGGCATCAACTTCCTCTAATGCTAAACAAGAGGGAACTTTTGCTCAATCCAAGACGGTCTGGAGACCAATCCAGACCTGGAAAAAAGGTAAGCAGGCCAAAAAGCCTGCTGCTGCCTCTAAGACAGCCTGAAGGAACGGCCCCCTATCAGGTAACGGATCTAGTAGGGGGCAGACTTTCACTCTTTGCCCAGACGTGGGCAAGAGATGTTCAGGATCCCTGGGCGTTGGAAATTATATCCCAGGGATATCTTCTGGACTTCAAA
Organism: Bombina bombina; assembly: GCF_027579735.1. Classification (NCBI taxonomy): domain Eukaryota; kingdom Metazoa; phylum Chordata; class Amphibia; order Anura; family Bombinatoridae; genus Bombina; species Bombina bombina. The sequence continues at coordinate 840,147,240 of NC_069504.1, read as the reverse complement.
GCTTCCCCCCCAAAAGGGAGATTTCACCTTTCACAATTATCTGCAAACCAGATAAAGAGAGGCATTCTTACTGTGTACGAGACCTCCTAGTTATGGGAGTGATCCATCCAGTTCCAAAGGAGGAACAGGGACAGGGTTTTTACTCAAATCTGTTTGTGGTTCCCAAAAAAGAGGGAACCTTCAGACAAATTTTGGATCTAAAGATCTTAAACAAATTCCTCAAAGTTCCATCATTCAAGATGGAAACTATTTGTACCATCATACCAATGATCCAGGAGGGTCAATATGACTACAGTGGATCTAAAGGATGCTTATCTTCACATTCCGATACACAAAGATCATCATCGGTTTCTCAGGTTTGCCTTTCTAGACAGGCATTACCAGTTTGTAGCTCTTCCCTTTGGATTAGCTACAGCCCCAAGAATCTTTTTACAAAGGTTCTAGGGTCGTTTCTGGCGGTCCTAAGGCCGCGGGGCATAGCAGTAGCCCCTTATTTAGACGTCATCCTGATACAGGCGTCAAACTTCCAAATTGCCAAGTCTCATACGGATGTAGTACTGGCATTTCTGAGGTCGCATGGGTGGAAAGTGAACGAGGAAAAGTGTTCTCTATCCCCACTCACAAGAGTTTCCTTTCTAAGGACTCTGATAGATTCTATAGAAATGAAAATTTACCTTGACTGAGTCCAGGTTATCAAAGCTTCTAAATTCCTGCCGGGTTCTTCATTCCATTCCGCACCCTTCGGTGGCTCAGCGTATGGAAGTAATCGGCTTAATGGTAGCGGCAATGGACATAGTGCCGTTTGCACGCTTACATCTCAGACCGCTGCAACTATGCATGCTCAGTCAGTGGAACGGGGATTACACAGATTTGTCCCTTCAACTGAATCTGGACCAAGAGACCAGGGATTCTCTTCTCTGGTGGCTATCTCGGGTCCATCTGTCCAAAGGTATGACCTTTCGCAGGCCAGATTGGACAATTGTAACAACAGATGCCAGCCTTCTAGGTTGGGGTGCAGTCTGGAATTCCCTGAAGGCTCAGGGATCGTGGACTCAGGAGGAGTCTCTCCTTCCAATAAATATTCTGGAACTAAGAGTTATATTCAATGCTCTTCAGGCTTGGCCTCCGTTAGCAACTCTGAGGTACATCAGATTTCAGTCGGACAACATCACGACTGTAGCTTACATCAACCATCAAGGGGGAACAAGAAGTTCCCTAGCGATGTTAGAAGTTTCAAAAATAATTCGCTGGGCAGAGATTCACTCTTGCCACCTGTCAGCTATCCATATCCCAGATGTAGAGAACTGGGAGGCGGATTTTCTAAGTCGTCAGACTTTTCATCCGGGAGAGTGGGAACTCCATCCGGAGGTTTTTGCACAACTGATTCATCGTTGGGGCAAACCAGAACTGGATCTCATGGCATCTCGCCAGAACGCCAAGCTTCCGTGTTACGGATCCAGGTCCAGGGATCCCAAGGCGACACTGATAGATGCTCTAGCAGCGCCCTGGTCTTTCAACCTGGCTTATGTGTTTCCACTGTTTCCTCTGCTCCCTCAACTGATTGCCAAGATCAAGCAGGAGAGAGCATCGATGATTCTGATAGCACCTGCGTGGCCACGCAGGACCTGGTATGCAGATCTAGTGGACATGTCATCCTTTCCACCATGGTCTCTGCCTCTGAGACAGGACTTTCTACTTCAGGGTCCTTTCAACCATCCAAATCTAATTTCTCTGAGGCTGACTGCCTGGAGATTGAATGCTTGATTTTATCAAAGCGTGGCTTCTGAGTCAGTTATTGATACCTTAATACAGGCATGAAATCTTGTCACCAGGAAAATTTAACATAAGATATGGCGTAAATATCTTTATTGGGGTGAATCCAAGGGTTACTCATGGAGTAAGGTCAGGATTCAAAGGATATTATCTTTTCTCCAAGAAGGTTTGGAAAAAGGATTGTCAGCTAGTTCCTTAAAGGGACAGATTTCTGCTCTGTCTATTCTTTTGCACAAGTGTCTGGCAGATGTTCCAGATGTTCAGGCATTTTGTCAGGCTTTAATTAGAATCAAGCATGTGTTTAAACCTGTTGCTCCACCATGGAGCTTAAATTTGGTTCTTAAGGTTCTTCAAGGAGTTTCGTTTGAACCTCTTCATTCCATAGATATCAAACTTTTATCTTGGAAAGTTCTTTTTTTGGTAGCTATTTCCTCGGCTCTTAGAGTCTCTGAGCTATCTGCCTTATAATGTGATTCTCCTTATCTGAATTTTCATATGGATAAGGTAGTCCTGCGTACCAAACCTGGGTTTTTACCTAAGGTGGTATCTAACAAGAATATCAATCAAGAGATTGACAGCCTCCTGAAAGGATTACAGCTCATTCTACTAGAGCTGTGGCTTCCACTTGAGGCTTCTGTTGAACAGATTTGCAAGGCGGCGACTTGGTCTTCGCTTAATAATTTTTCAAAATTTTACAAATTTGATACTTTTGCTTCTTCGGAGGCTATATTTGGGGGAGAGGTTTTACAGGCAGTGGTTCCTTCCATTTAAGTACCTGCCTTGTCCCTCCCTTCATCCGTAGGTATTGGTATCCCACAAGTAATGGATGATCCGTGGACTGGATACACCTTACAAGAGAACACAATTTATGCTTAACTGATAAATTTATTTCTCTTGTGGTGTATACAGTCCACGGCCCGCCCTGTCATTTTAAGGCAGGTAATTTTTAAATTTAAACTACAGTAACCACTGCACCCTATGGTTCCTCCTTTCTCGGCTTGTTTTTGGTCGAATGACTGGCTATGACAGTTAGGGGAGGAGCTATATTACAGCTCTGCTGTGGGTGTCCTCTTGCAACTTCCTGTTGGGAATGAGAATATCCCACAAGTAATGGATGATCCGTGGACTGGATACACCACAAGAGAAATAAATGTATCAGTTAAGCATAAATTGTGTTTTTTTCCCTTCCAGAGTTGTTTAGCTATCCTGCATGCTTTCTTAACTTTTTTTTTTTTTGGATCCATAAAGGCAAATTTTTCCATAACTAGCTGCATTCCCTTATCACTTCTCTTTGCAATTTTCTCCTTGTTTAGGTGGAGAAAATGTGAAGGCAATAAACCAACAGACTGGGGCTTTTGTGGAGATTTCACGGCAGCCTCCTCCCAACGGGGACCCAAATTTCAAACTGTTTATTATCCGGGGCAACCCTCAACAAATTGATCATGCCAAACAGCTGATTGAAGAGAAAATTGAGGTAGTGTTCCACAATTGTAATAAGTGTATTGTCACACAGTACGTTTAAGAGTGTTTCAAAGTAGACTAGCTGCAGACTGGAGCTCCTCTCTAGACAGGAAACATGTGACCTACACTCAAAAGCTTTTTTTTTTTATCAACTTTAATGTAACTAACAACCTATAGATAATCATTCTGTGAACAAGAAAGCTGCAAAATCTTTAGTTTTCAGAATGATTGTCTATAGGTTGTTACATTAAAGTTGATAAAAAAAAAAAGCTTTGAGTGGAGGTCACATGTTTCCTATTTAGAGTGGAGCTCCAAGTCTGCAGCTAGACCCTTCTCGTCTGTTTCCCATTTAATATGTAATCTGCAATAAACTGTCCTCAGGTTGTGTGTGTTTTGTAGAGGTAATTATCAGGGGGGGTGTAACGGCAACAGTGCTGTTAGCAGCCCCAGACTGAATATGTTTAGCTTGGACAGTGTAAAAGTAAATTACTTTTGGGGGTACCTTAAAGGGACACTGAACCCAAATTTTTTCTTTTGTGATTCAGAGCTTTCCAATTTACTCCTATTAAAATTTACTTCATTCTCTTGGTAACTTTATTTGAAATGCAAGAATGTAAGTTAAAATGTCGGCCCATTTTTGATGAACAACCTGGGTTTTTCTTGCTGATTGGTGGATAAATTCATCCACCAATCAAAAAGTGCTGTCCAGAGTACTGAACAAAAATAAAGCTTAGATGCCCTCTTTTTAAAATAAAGATAGCTAGAGAACAAAAATTGATAATAGAACTAAATTAGAAAGTTGCTTAAAATTGCATGCTCTATCTGAATCACAAAAGAAAAAAAAATGGGTTCAGTGTCCCATTAATCCATTATGACGTGTGTCTAATAATTTTCTAATGGCAATGAGTCCACAAATTAATTAATTACTGTTGGTAAACACCTGGCCACCAGGAAGGAGGCAAAGGCACAAACCAGTTGAAAAGCCTTAAAGGGACACTGAACTCAATTTTTTTCTTTTGTAATTCAGAAAGAGCATGCAATTTTAAACAACTTTCTAATTTACTCCTATTAATTTTTCATCATTCTCTTGCTATCATTATTTGAAAAAGGCATCTAAGCTTTTTTTTTTTGTTTCAGTACTCTGGACAGCACTTTTTTATTGGTGGATGAATTTATCCACCAATCAGCAAGGACAACCCAGGTTGTTCACCAAAAATGGTCCGGCATCTAAACTTTCTTGTATTTCAAAAAGATACCAAGAGAATGAAGAAAATTTAATAAGAGTAAATTAGAAAGTTGCTTAAAATTTCATGCTCAATCACCAAAGAAAATTTTTGGGTACAGTGTCCCTTTAATATCCCTTCCACTTCCCCTACCCTGCCAGTAATTATTTGCCTCGTCTACTAGGAGGTAGGCAGAGTGGGTGCTATGATTTATTTCAAGGGTCCTTAATGGATTGTTTTCCTTCAAGAAAGCACAGCACTATGTTTATTAGCCATAGCGTTTTAGTGAAAAGCTAGCTTTCTGGTTGTCGCAAGTAAGCTTCTCATACCTCCTTACAGTACTTCATGTTTACCCCCCTCCAAGCATCCAGTGTGTGTTACACTGCCTTGCTGTTTCACAAGTCCCTCTAAAATAGATGTCTGCTGTCAGACCTGGAGGAGCTGTGACTGTACCATGGCTGAAGACCTCTGAGGGTAACTCCCAACTCCTCCTGCTCCACTATATGGTCTGTCTAATTATATGGGGTCTCTAATCCTGAGGTGTTCAATAGAGATCCTGGCTGAATCTGATAGACCCAGGATTGTTATTGGAGAGGGCAGAGGCTAGGAGTCCCCAGATTCTCCCTGAGGTGGGTGTTGGGGCAGAGGTTCAGTTTTATTGGGGACTGAGAATGGAGATTAGCGGCTTAGATTGTGGCGGCTACCCTAATGATAGGGGAACTTCCTCCGCTAAGCGCCGCTCATTTTAGACACAAGTGAGGTGCAGAGGTGTAAAATCGGGGCTTTGAGCTTTTTATTTCACTTTTGGGGAAATGTTTTAAAACGGGCAGGATCGTAGAGACTTCAGTTATGGCACAACTTTTTCACCTCTCATAGGATGCACATTAGCGGGGCGGGGCCTACATTGGAGCAGGTCGCCACGCAGTCTTTAGTTCAATCTCTGTTCCGTCAGTCAGATAGGCGTCTGCAGAGTTTTTTCCTCCCATCTAATAGTCGTTCCAGTTGGAGCTTTTTCTTAAGAGGTGGCCAGCATGCCTGGACTGATACTCGGTAACTGATGGAGGACTCGGAACTCCTTTACTCCTGAGGAGAATGCCTTGCCTATTTTATTGCAAAGCAACAAATGTAGGTTGTGTAATGTTGCCCTCCTGCTCAATCGTGCTCAGTTTGTTTAGGAACTGTCTCATTCTAAGGGACCTAAGACTATCTCTCCTGTCATTTCCCCTGCACCTTAGGCTAATGGATCAGATACTTCTACTTATCAGGATTCTGTTCACCTTGATTTTCCTACCCTGTTACCTCAGTCCCCTTCCCTGGGCCCTTCACATGCAGTACCCTGTGGCCCTACTAATTCCTCTCCTGGGATTGTATAGTTAAAATCTGCAGTCTCTGGGCTTGGTGCTTTCCCTGGCCAAGCATGAGAAAGGGGAAGCATGTCGCTGCTGATTTGGAGAGCAGTGCTACTTTGGAATCTGGTTTGGTATGCTTGCCATTCTGACTACAAACATTCCGTGGTAGCTTCTGAAGGAACTTTCATCATCTGACTCCTCTGTTCTGCAGACAGAACCGGAAGAGGTCAATTTTAGATTCAGACTTTAACATCTTTTTACTTAGTCTTGTCTACTTTGGGAATTCCGGACCCTAAACCAGCAGAGGAACAAAAGTTTCCAATATTAGACAAGGTTTATTAGAACTTATGGTGGACAGATCTCTGCCCTTTCTATTTTGCAGCATGAAAAGCTGGCTAGGTTGTCAGATTTTCAATCCTTTGTTCAGGCTATTGCTAGAATTAGTTGTTCAAACCAGTTTGCTCCCCCTTGGAGCCTTAATAATCTTAGTGCTCAAAGGTCTCAGTTTGAGCCTATATATTGCCTTGATATTAAACTTTTGTCTTGGAAAGTCTTGTTTTTGTTGGATATCTCTTCTGCTTGTAGTTTCAGAATTGTCTGCCTTGCAGTGTGACCCTCCGTATCTTGTTTTTCACATGGACAAAGCGGTCTTGCATACAATTTTATTTTTTTTATTTATTTTTTTCTCTGAAAGTGGTGTCTACATCAGGAGATTGTAGTGCCATCCTCTTGTCCCAACCCTTCTTAACAGAAGAAGTTATTGCACAATTTGGATGTAGTCAGATCGTTATATATTTATGCTACCAAGGATTTTCGTCAAACCTCTTCCCTGTTAATTATGTATGCTGGAGAGCGCAGGGGTCTCAAGGCCACTGACTTTCTTTTACAAGATGACGAGTCCACGGATTTCATCCTTGCTTATGGGAATACGCCTCCTGGTCAGCAGGAGGAGGCAAAGAGGACCACAGCAGAGCTGTGTATATATAGCTCCTCCCTTCCCCCCATCCCAGTCATTCTCTTTGCCTGTGTTAGTGATAGGAAGAGGTAAAGTGAGGTGTTTAGTTTATTCAATCAAGAGTTTATTGTTTTTAAATGGTGCCAGTGAGTACTATTTTTCTCAGGAATGGAGCGTCGGATATCTCAACAAAGGGAACTGAGGAGTTTTTTCTACATTCTCACTCCCCATGCTGGTGCTGCCCTGCTGATGGTCTTATAGGATATCACATAAGGCCCTATTTTTACATCACCTCCTGTAGATCTGTGGGGACAGTGTCCTCTTATTCGTGTGGGACAGGTTCAGATCAGGACTACGGTATGTACAGTCTTTTTATTTTTTGGGAAAGATGTAGCTCAGAACAGGCTGGACGTTAGCTGCTGCAACACAAGTGGGGTAACTAACTTAGTTTTATTTCCCTGTCTGTTTCCTTTTTAGAACACTATATAAATATACAGTGGGATAGTAAAGCAAACAAAATTGGTATTATGTGACTTTTTTTTTTTTTTTTTAATCAGGGGTCAAATGATTTATACAGGCTGACGCTGGAGAAATGTGTAGTAAAAGCAAACAAAGGATTTCTTAATTCTTTTATTGTGAAGATGGACCCTATAGTGAGTTGGGTCAAGGGACACATTGGTTTTATTCAAGTCGGGTTTGCCCAACATTGTTTTTTAACTTATGGCACTTTTCTTTCTGTATCCGCCCATGAAGGGCAGGGCTTCCGTTTGAGCTTTACTGCGCACTTGATATTCCGATTCCTACATGGAGGGTTCCTGTTCCTAGGTCTGCTTGGTCTAATATCAGAAATACAGCACCTAGGCAGTGGTTATTGTGCATCCTGTTTGGTGTGAGGTCGCCACTCTAAGGGCTAGTATAACCTGAGATGTAAATATTTTTGCTGTTAGCAACTGCATATTGATTGTTTTCTTTTTAGTAGAAAGCCTATATAGCTCATGCTGCAGTAAGTTTTTATGTAGTTTTAAAATTTAAAGGCACAGTACTTTTGTTGTTATATCTGACACAACCAATATTGCTCTTTTTCTTTTTATCATGGCTTATCTACTGGAACAGACTTGTTCTATGTGCTTAGCTGCCAATGTGGAACCCCCTGTTACATTTTGTCCCTCTTGTACTGAGAGGGCTTTACAGTTTAAAGAACCAATTTTCTTTAATGCAAATAACTCTAAGGATGCTTCTTGGCTTGATGAGCCTCAGGGTATGCCGCTACTTTCTCCCTAAGCGTCACAACCTTTAACACCCGCTCAGGCGCCATCAACCACTTCATTTACTCTGCAGGATATTGCGGCAGTTATGTCATCTACTCTTACAGAGGTGTTAAAGTGTTACAAGGCAAACTTAGTAGAAGGGCGGACCAGGTGGTCCTGGCGACTTCTGACTCTTTGATGGCGGTCTCCGAAATAAACTCCCAGGGCTCTGAAGTGGCAGGTAGGGAGATTCTATCTGAAGGGCAATTGTCCTGATTCAGGAAGTACATTGCCCCAGACAGATTCGGACGTAATGTCCTTCAGGTTTAAGCTTGAACACCTCCGTCTGTTGCGGGAGGTTTTGCGGACTCTGGATGACTGTGACACTATTGTGATACCACCAGAGAAATTGTGTAAGATGGACAAATATTTAGAGGTTCCTTCTGATATTTTTGCGGTTCCTAAGAGAATTTCGGAAATTATTACACTGGAATGACCGGGTATCCCGTCTTAACCTTCCCCCTACTTTAAAGAAGATGTACCCTATAGCTGACACAGTTTGGGATTCTTGGCAAATGGTCCCTAAGGTGGAGTGCGCTATCTCAACCCTGGCTAAGCGTCGACTATCCCTATTAAGGACAGTTGTGCTTTCAAGGACCCTATGGATAAAAAGTTAAAGGGTTTTCTGAAAAAGCTATTCATCAAGTTTCTTTTACAACAGACGGCCTGCATTGTACCACAACTGCGGCAGCCTTTTGGTTTGACGCCTTAGAGTCTCTGAAGACAGACTTCTTTAGAGGAAATAATGGATAGAATTAAGGCCCTTAAGCTGGCTAATTCTTTTGTTACAGATGCCGCCTTTCAGATTGCCAAATTGGCGGCTAAGAATGCAGGTTTTGCCATTTTAGCGCGCAGAGCCTTATGGTTAAAATCTTGGTCCGCGGTTGTGTCCTAAATCCAAGCTTTTGGCTATTCCTTTCAAGGGAAAGACCCTATTCGGGCCTGACTTGAAAGAGATCATTTCGGACATTACGGTAGGTAAGGTTATCAACTACCTCAGGATAAGTCTTCTAAGCAGAGGAATAGACAGTAATTTTCGAATTTCGTTTAGAAATTTCAAGGGAGTCCCCTCTCCCGCTAAACAGGAAGGCGACCCAACCAGGCTTGGAACAAGGGTAAACAGCCCAAGAAGCCCGCTACTGCTCCCAAGACAGCATGAAGGGGTGGCCCCCGATCTGGGACTGGGTCTAGTAGGGGGCAGACTTTCTTTGTCCAGGCTTGGATAAGAGACGTTCAGGATCCCTGGACACTGGAAATGGTGTCTCAGGGGTATCAGCTGGAGTTCAGAAATTCCTTCCCAAGGGGAAGGTTCCTTCTTTCACGATGGTCTGTAGACCAGGTAAAAAGAGGCTTTCTTATGTTGTGTGAAAGACTTTTCTCTACTATGGGAGTAATTTGTCCCGCCCCAATACAAGAACAGGGGCAGGGGTTTTACTCAAATCTTTTCGTGGTTCCCAAAAAAGAGGGAACGTTCCGACCCATTTTAGATCTCAAGAGTCTAAACAAGTTTCTCAGACTATTCAGACAATTCTTCCATTGATCCAGGAGGGTCAATATGACTACTGTGGATGTAAAGGATGCATACCTTCACATTCCTATCCACAAAGATCACCAGTTCCTAAGATTTGCCTTTCTGGACAAGCATTTTCAGTTTGTGGCTCTTCCCTTCGGGTTGGCCACGGCACCCAGGATCTTCACAAAGGTTCTAGGGTCTCTGCTGGCGGTTCTCAGACCGCGTGGTATTGCTGTGGCGCCTTATCTGGACAATATTCTGATCCAGGCGTCTTATCAACTGACAGTTTCATACCAACATGGTTCTGGCCTTTCTAAAGACTCACGGGTGGAAGGTGAATCTAGGAAAGAGTTCACTAATTCCACAGACAAGGGTTCCTTTCCTGGGAACTCTAATAGATTCTGTGTCCATGAAAAATTTTCTTGACAGAGGTTAGAAAGTTAAAGATTCAGAATACATGATGCGCTCTTCAGTCCAATCCTCTGCCTTCAGTGGCTCAGTGTATGGAGGTAATTGGATTAATGGTGGCGGCAATGGACATCATTCCGTTTGCTCTATTTCATCTCAGATCTCTACAACTGAGCATTCTTAGACAATGGAATGGAGATTATGCAAATTTGTCTCCTCAGATAGATCTGGATCAGGAGACGAGAAACTCTTCTTTGGTGGTCGCAGGATCATCTGTCCCAAGCAACGTGCTTCCGCAGACCCTCATGGGTGATAGTGACAACGGACGCCAGTCTACTAGGTTGGGGTACAGTCTGGAACTCACTGAGGGCTCAGTCTCTCCTTCCAATCAATATTCTGGAATTAAGAGCGCTATTCAATGCGCTTAAGGCTTGGCCTCAGTTGGCTTTGGCCAAATTCATTCGGTTCCAGTCGGACAACATCACGACACTGGCTTACATCAATCATCAAGCAGGAACACTAAGTTCCTTAGCGATGACAGAAGTATCCAAGATAATTCGGTGGGCGGAGGCTCACTCTTATCTGTCAGCAATATACATCCCTGGAGTGGACAACTGGGAAGCAGACTTTTTGAGCAGCCAGAAGTTTAATCCGGGGGAATGGTAACTCCATCCTGGGGGAATGGTAACTCCATCCTGAGGTCTTTGCCGCTCTGATTCTCAGGTCGGGCAGACCGGAATTGGATTTGATGGCGTCTCGTCAGAATGCCAAGCTCCCAAGATACGAATCCAGATCAAGGAATCCTCAGGCAGAACTGATAGATGCCTTGGCAGTGCCTTGGTCATTCAACCTAGCTCATGTGTTTCCACAGTTTGCTCTCCTTCCCCAGGTGGTTGCTCGGATCAAACAGGGGAGGGCTTCAGTAATTCTAATCGCTCCTGCGTGGCTGCGCAGGACTTGGTATGCGGATCTGGTGGACATGTCCTCTCTGCGACCGTGGAAGCTTCCATTGAGACAGGACCTTCTCATTCAGGGACCCTTCCATCACCCGAATCTAGTTTCTCTGCAGCTAACTGCTTGGAGATTGAATGCTTGATTTTGTCTGAGAGGGTTCTCCGATTCGGTCATTGATACCTTGATTCAGGCACGTAAGCCTGTTACTAGAAAGTTTTACCATAAGATATGGCGTAAATATCTTTATTGGTGCGAATCCAAGGGCTACTCGTGGAGTAGGGTTAAAATTCCCAGGATTTTATCTTTTCTCCAAGAAGGATTGGAGAAAGGGTTGTCAGCAAGTTCCTTGAAGAGACAGATTTCTGCTTTGTCTATTCTGTTACACAAACGTTTGTCAGATGTTCCAGATGTTCAATCTTTTTGTCAGGCTCTAACTAGAATCAGGCCTGTGTTTAGACCAATTGCTCCTCCTTGGAGTTTGAATTTAGTTCTTAATGTTCTTCAAGAGGTTCTGTTTGAACCTATGCATTCCATAGATATTAAATTATCTTGGAAAGTTTTTTTTATTTTTGGTTGCTATTTCTTCTGCTTGCAGAGTTTCTGAGCTTTCAGCTTTACAATGTGATTCCCCTTATCTTATTTTCCATTCTGATAAGGTGGTCTTACGTACCAAACGTTGTTTCTCATAAGAATATTAATCAGGAAATTGTGGTTCCTTCCTTGTGTCCTAATCCTAAGGAGCGTCTGTTACATAACTTAGATGTGGTTTGTGCCCTGAAGTTTTTTACTTGCAGACGACTAAGGATTTTCGGCAATGATCTACATTATTTTTTTTTTCTGGAAAACTTAGGTGCCAGAAAGCTACGGCTACCTCTTTCTTTTTGGATGAAGAGTATCATCAGTCTTACTTATGAGACTGCTAGACAGCAGCCTCCTGAAAGAATTACGGCTCATTCCACTAGGGTTGTGGCTTCCTCATGGGCATTCAAGAATGCTTCTGTTGAACAGATTTGCAAGGCTGCAAATTGGTCGTCTCTTAATACTTTTTCAGAATTTTACAAATTTGATACTTTTGCCTTGTCCAAGGCTGTTTTTGGGAGAGAGGTTCTTCAAGCAGTGGTGCCTTCCGTTTAGGTTTCTGTCTTGTCCCTCCCTTTCATCCGTGTCCTATAGCTTTGTTATTGTATCCCATAAGTAAGGATGAAATCCGTGGACTCGTCATATCTTGTAAAAGAAAAGGAAATTTTTGCTTACCTGATAAATTTATTTCTTTTGATCTGACGAGTCCTTGGTCAATTTTTCAGACAGGTTTTTATTTTTGTTAAACTTCAGTCACCTCTGCACCTTGGCTTTTCCTTTCTCTTCCTAACTTCGGTCGAATGACTGGAGTGAGAGGGAAGGGGGAGCTATATATATACAGCTCTGCTGTGGTGCTCTTTGCCTCCTCCTGCTGACCAGGAGGCGTATTCCCATAAGTAAGGATGAAATGCGTGGACTCGTCATATCGTAAAAGAAATAAATTTATCAGGTAAGCATAAATTTCCTTTTTTTTTTTTTTTTGCTGTTGAAGTTTCATCCATAATGGCCTATGTTGAGGCGGGTAAGAAGCCACCTCATAGGATTAAAACTCATTCTACCCGTCCAGTGTCATCTTGGGACTTAAAAAATGAGACTTCAAATGAACAGATCTTTAAAGGGACACTAAACCCAAAATGTTTTTCATGATTCAGGTAGAGAATACAATTTTAAACATCCCAATTTACTTCTATTGTCTAATTTGCTTCATTCTTTAGATATCCTTTGCTGAAGAAATAGCAATGCACATGGGTGAGACAATAACACAAGGCATCTATGTGCAGTCACCAATCAACTACTATGCCTATCTAGATATGCTTTTCAGCAAAGGATATCAAGAGAATGAAGCAAAATTGATCATAGAAGTAAATTAGAAAGTTGATAAAAATTGCATGCAATTTCTAAATCATGAAAGAAAAAATTTGGGTTTCATGTCCCTTTAAGGCAATGGCTTATTCTTAGTTAATTTTTTTTTTTAAATACATTTTACAAGTTTTATGTTTTTGGCTCAGCTGAGGCTTCTTTTGGGTGTTCAAGCTGTGGTGCCTATATTTTATTTTTTCCCTCCCCAATTCATTCTGTGTCCTTAAGCTTGGGTATTGGTTTCCCCACAGTAATGACTGAATTTGTTCTCTTTCTAATGGCATAAAGTCTACAATCTATGCTTACCTGAAAAATTCTTTCTTGGCAGTGAGTCCACAAACCAGCCATGATGGTCTTGGCAGCAGTTTGTCTTCAGGAACCTCTGTAACCCTTGTCTGTCTTCACTTTTCCTTATCTTTGGCTTGACTTTCTCAGAGGGTAGGGAAAGTGGGGGAATATTTAAGGCTTTTTAACTGGGGTGTCTTTGCCTCTTGGTGACCAGGTGTTGAATTAACAGTGATTAATTAATTTGTGGACTTCCAAGAAAGAATTTATGCTTACCTGATTTCATGTTTTATTTTCTTACAGGTACTGTAATGCGTTAATGGGTTAATGCGTAATTCTGCACAGTGCAGAATTCTGTAACAAGTGACCCTAATAAAAATAAATTAAAAATATTTTTTTTAACTTGTGCTTGTCCCCACACTCCTCAGGAGGCCATAAATTGGTTGCTGGTTTATTCTATTTGCAGCATTTTGATGTCTAGGTTACAAATTTATCCCCCCCCCTCCCCCCACTACAAAAGCAAGAGGTGTTTAATCTAAATGAGGTGTTTTGTTTTCAACAGGGTCCTCTATGTCCTATTGGCCCAGGTCCTCCTGGTCCAGGTCCAGCTGGCCCCATGGGTCCTTTCAATCCCGGACCATACCCTCCTGGCCCCCCAGGGGCACCAACACAGTATGTATTGAGTGAGAAGGGCTCTCCCCCCCCCCCCCCCCCCCCCCCCCCCATTGTTAAATCCCAAAATGCCAATTTGTCTTAATATTCTAAATGGCTTTCTTCCTTCTATAGCCCAGGCCCCCCACCTCCACCACCACCTCATCAATATCCTCCACAGGGGTGGGGCAGCACATACCCACAATGGGGACAGCCTCCAACTCAACATGACCCCAGTAAGTATACTGTGTTCTTGGATAGTTTTGCCAAGAGTACATGTCCTGCTTCATGCTTGTCCAATTTTTGCTTGTGGGATTTTTCTTTTTTTTTTTTTATATTTTTATCTAAATGGAATTTATATTGCAGCAAAACCTCCAGCCCCCACAGATCCCAGTGCTGCTTGGGCTGCATATTACTCACACTACTACCAGCAGCCCCCGGCTCCTGTCCCAGGACAACCGCCTGCTGTCCCTGTACCCCCACCCCAGGGAGAACCTCCTCAACAGCCTCCACCTGCCAGCCAGCCTGATTACACAAAGGCATGGGAGGAATACTACAAAAAGATGGGTAAGTCTTGTGACCAGCTATCTCAACGGTTACAACATCTGGGATAAGCATAATTTGATATCATGCAGTGTTGGATCCTTTTTGTAAAAACTGTCTTGTAATCTTCAGTTTTAAAGGAATATTAGACATTTAGACATTTTTACTGACTTATTCAGAGCCTAATGTGACATACACTGTAAATGGATGTCTGACTGACTGGTTCTGGACTAGTGCAATTTTTTGGATTTAATATAGGGTGTGGGTTATAATCTCCACTAGAGCTGCAACAAATAATTGTCATAATAGAAACTAGATGTCAACGATTCTCATAATCGATTAGTTGGTCTGTGCAACGCAAGCCGCTTCACTCTGATGAGCTCCTGCACATGGTATTGTATTTTATGGTTATGCCCTTAGTTTAAAGAACATCTATAGACTTTTTTTACTTTTCACTTTTTCAGGATAGTATAAGTTTACAACTACTCCTGGCTTATGTGCAACCCAGATATAATAGTCCATTATTTGGATTTTTTATATTAAATC